>NC_069501.1:307543064-307843064 GCF_027579735.1 Bombina bombina | reverse complement strand
GATCTTTTAAATTCAATGGGATTTTAATTCCAAGGTACTTCATATGGTCCGTTATCACTCTAAAAGGCATATCAGTTATACTGGTTTTATTTTCCCTAAGCCAAATTATCTCAGATTTTATAGGATTTACTTTGTAGCCTGAAAAAGTCCCAAATTGACAAGTAATATGCAAAAGCTTAGGAATGTTTTTTGCTGTATTGGAGAGATATATGAGTAAATCATCTGCATATAGTCCAATTTTTATTTCATGATTTTGAATTTTTATACCTTCTATTGAAGATCTAATCTTGATTGCTAATGGTTCTATGGCTAAATCGAATAGGAGCAGGGAGAGAGGACAGCCCTGACGAGTGCCCCTCTGCAAAGCAATTGGGGAAGAGATCTCACTATTAATAATCAGATTTGTAAAAGAATGAATGTACAGGTTTTCTACGAACTTTGGGAAATTCCCCTTGATCCCAAACTTAGTTAGGGAAAAGATTAGGTGTTTATGAGCTACTAAATCAAACGCTTTTTCCGCGTCAATTGATACAATGGCCATGTCAGGAGGGTCCACTCTCCCCGCCCCTTGTGGGGGTGTTTTTTGTATATATTCCATTGTGACTAATAATTCTCTAATTTTGGCTGAGGAATTACGATTGTTGATGAAGCCTGCTTGGTCCGGATGGATCACCAAAGTTAGGATAGATTGAAGTCTCTTCGCTAGGACAGATGCAATAATCTTGTAATCCGAGTTTAACAATGCAATAGGTCTATAAGACCCCTTGCATGTGGGGTCCTTCCCTTCTTTCAAGATCAAGGTAGTAAATGAAGACGCGAAGGAAGGCGTAACCGGCTTATGTTCGATAAAGATGTCGTTATAAAGATTGGCTAAATATGGCGTTATCTCTGACATTAAAATTTTGTAAAACTCATTCGGTAATCCATCCGGACCCGCCGCTTTGTTTAAAGGGAGTTTGGTAACCACTGCTACAATTTCTTCTAAAGAGATCGGTGCATTAAGGCAAGCGATCTCCTCAATTGAGGCCGTAGGAAAATTAATTTTACTACAGAATTCCATTGCTCTATTTATATCACATTCTGTAGTAGCATAAAGTTGTTGAAAATATTGATAAAATACTCTAGATATATCTTCTGTCTTAGTTAGAAATTTCCCATTCTGTTGAAGCCTGTCAATATTAGGTTTTTTATTTTCATTCTTGATTAATCTATTTAACATTTTACCTGACTTATTGCCAAATTTATATAATTTGGCTTGTAGCTTAAGATCATTATTAGTTTCCTGCATTAAATAAAAGGTATCTCTTGTATCTTTAGCCCGTATATATCTAGCCCAATTTACAGGAGTTCCCTCCAATAAGTAGGAATTATAGGAATTAATAAGAGAGCTACAGACTTCCTTCTCTCTTATTTTCCTTTTCTTATTCTGGATAGCAGAGTATGCAAAAATTTCCCCTCTGAGGACTGCCTTGGCAGTTTCCCAGAAGATATCAGAACGTTTAACATAGTTATTGTTAACCCCTTAAGGACCAGCGACGTACCCTGTATGTCGCTGGCCTTTTTTTGGGACTTGATTGTTTTATAGCGTGGTCTTGCCACCAGCGTTGAGACTGCTCTATTCCACAAAGCCTGCTGGAGGGAGGGCATTAAAAGCATGTTCTTGCTATATTTGTGCTATTATGTCCTGGAAAAAACCCTTAACGACCAGTGATATACAGGGTACATTGTGGTCATTAAGGGGTTAAACTGAAGATACTCCCTAAATTTATTCTTAAGACACTCTTTAAATTTAAAGTCATTATAAAGATAATAAGGAAAGAAAAAACGCCGATTCTTTGGCCTATCATATATGAAATTAAATTCTAGTGTGATGGGCCCATGGTCTGACAGAAAAATAGGCATTATCTCTGATTTAACCCTTGCAGGACTCAGATGATCTCCAATTAAAAATAGGTCAATCCTGGACAAGGTTTTGTGTGCTTTGGATAAACAAGTGAAATCTTGGATGTCAGGATTCTTGACATCTCCAGATATCACGTAGGGAGAGTACCGGTTTGATTTTTTTAATTATTTTAAAGTCAAGGTTATCTTTCTTTTGTTTCAGGCATTTAGTGTTTTTCCTCAGTCTGTCAATGGGACATTTGGGAGCCATATTGAAGTCCCCCCCCCATGATTAAATGCCCTTCCGATCTTAGAAGGAGTTTTGCCTGCACTTTGTCCCAGAATTCAGGATCGCTCTTATTGGGGCCATAGATGTTGCAAATTGTATATTTTGTCTGATCTATTTTCACTTTAACCAGGATGTACCTCCCCCCGGGATCCGCCTCAGAGTCCAAAATCTCCACCTGAAGTTTTTTGCCTATAAGTATTGCTACTCCTCTCTTCTTTCCTACGCTCGGGGCTATAAGCACTTCTCTTACCCATGATGTTTTTAATTTTAACGATTCTTCCTGATCTAGATGTGTTTCCTGTAATAGACCAACATCTGTCTTCGCTTTGCGGAGATGTGATAAAATTGCTTTACGTTTGATGGGAGATGAGATTCCCCCTACGTTCCATGATATAATTTTAAACTTTTGTGTCATTTTTCACTATTACGTGGGGGGAGGAAAGAGAGAGAAAAAAAAAAAAAAAAAAAAGGGGGGGGGGGGGGAGGTGGGACCGGGGGGGAGGGGTGGAGGGGAGACCCAATTCCCCCAAAAATACTATCGTCATACACCTGTTTCCATACACTAAAAAGAACAAAAAAATCATCCCAAATCTTATAAACAGGCCAATATTCATAGCTTGGCCTTTACCATAACCTGTTTCCATTTTAGTACATAACAAAATATGATAACAAGACAACTCTATCTATATTCAAAAACTCGTCCCCTAATTCTAACCATTAAGGGATTTATAAAGGTTTTCAGCTACTTGAACATCTTCTGTAATATGTGTTATTCCGTTTAGTACTACTTTTAATTTTGATGGGTAGATCAGGGTCGACCTATGACCCTGTTGTATACATTTTAAACAAATCGGGGCTAGCTCTTGTCTTTTTAAGGCAGTATCTGCCGAAAAATCTTGGAAAATCATAATTTTATTTCCTTCTATCATAATCGGTTGATTTTTCCGCGAATACTGCAGCAATAGATCCTTATCTTTATAATTAAGTAGCCTAGCTATTACCGGACGGTTTCTGCTACTGCCATTTCCATCTGATCTTGGGGGGCCTATTCTGTGGGCTCGTTCCACAATGATCGGTGGGTGAGAAGGGGGGATCTTTAAAGCTTTAGTAAGAGTATCGGATATGAAAGAATCAAGATTTTCAAATTGTTTATTTTCAGGGAGACCAATTATTCTAAGATTGTTCCGTCGTGAACGGTTTTCCAGGTCTTCTAGTCTATCCATAATTTTTTGTAGTTTTTTATCAGAGTTTTCAATCCTAGAACTATGGGTAGTTGTTTGATCTTCCAAATCCGATACTCTTTGCTCCATTTCTTGGAGTCTATTCGAAAATTGCCTCACCTCTTGTGTTAAAGAGGAAATATCCTGCTTAATCTCGGATTTGAGGGTTTCAAACTTAGGGGCTAATGCTTCAGCGATGTTAGTCACTAAGGCCTGCATATTGAGATTATCTGATATATTTGTTAGGGGACCAGGGTTTGATTGTTCAGTACCTGATTCTACTATGTTCTTAAGCTTCTTATCTCTGTGCCTTCCCGTCATATTTGGGGAGGGATGTTTTGGGGGGTTGGAAAGATATTTATCCATGTGCCGCGGGATGTGAATTATAAGTGCTCAGAGGGGGGGGAAATAGGGAAGGGGGAAAGTGAGAGAGGGGGGAAGGGGGTGGGTGAGTGGTAGTGGTGAAGCGGTTATTAATGAAAGAGTAATAATGTGCTAGTGGTTTAAAAATGAATTGTGAGGGGGCAGCAAGGCCCAGAGTGTGGGAGAAAATTAAATTAAAGTGATTTGTAGTGAATAATTAAATTAGTGATTATGTGAGGAGGTGAGGTAGTGTAAATCAGGACCAAGTGAGTTTATTGCGGCAACAGGGATATTACTTTCTCAGCTCCTCTGATTCTAGCCTAAATTTCTATTATCAGCTTCTTCGATTTAACCTTACCCTATGTTTATGTAAAATTAATTGTAAGTGCAACACTCAGAGATATAGACAGGACCTTTCTTATATAGATGCTAATACTTATAGTAAGAGATTAAGCCAATTTACCCTAAGAGCATTGATTTGGATGTATTACCTTCACATATGTTAACATTTCAACAATCTTATACATTACTTCAGTGCTTAAAGATATAACAATACACAAAAGTCAAAGGGATAGATGAAAACCAGAACTTAACCTCTGTTCTGGCTTAATAATACTTGTAACTTAACCTCCCTTTTCCAGCCTCTCTCCTCCCCTCAAAAAGAGGGAAAGAAAAAAAGGAAAAGAAGAGGAACAAAAAGAAAGATATAAAGAAAAAAGTAAAAAACAGCAGCTTTACATCTATCCTAGTACTTTACAAAGTCATTGGAGTGTGAGGAAAACTAGATTATCTATTCATCTTTTCACATCAATCCGTCTTCAGTGTATTAATTTTCCCCTTATTTCCATATAGCTTCCTTGATCCTTCCATCTGTTTTAAAACAGTTCTAGTAAACTTTCTTTATTCTCCCCTTCCAATGCAACCTTGTGTAGTGAAAATTTCCCAATTGAGAATAAAATGTTCGCAGTTTTAAAGTCTGGCTACATGTTCCCCAGTGTTCACCTTTTATGTTTAGTGTAGTCTTCGGCGAATAGCCGGCTTGGTTCTGCAACTTACCCTCTCCTCCGCTACCCCGGCGTCCCACTTAAGACAAACAGCAAAGATCCGGAAAAAGACAGTAACGGGAGGCACTCTGAATACCTCTTTCTGGACAACCCGGTGTCCTCTGATGCCTTCTGGGAGAGATCTATCCCTCACCCCCTCTCACGCAGCACCAGTGGGAGAGGGGGGGGAAAAGTTGCGAAGAAAAGCTGCGGCAATCGATGTCAGGGCCTGCGCTGTGCTCAGCGTCCAGTGGACCTCTCACTGCCTCCTCCTGCGCAGCCTCGGTGGGGGAGGGGGCAATCCGGTCGCTGCAAGTCGGATAGGGCAGCAACACCCCCTTCAGCGGACCGCCAGTCCTCCGTCCTCAGGAAGACGACAGTAAATGTAGCCGGTATGCTATTGCACTCGGGATGGGTGCGGAGGGAGGGCAAACTCTTGGCTTCCAGCTCAGTGTTGGCAGATCAATTTTGCAATGACAGGAAAACAAACGGGGTTCAGGTATCAGGGGCTATTTTCCTTGGATCTTTTCTTCTTCCAATTAGGCTTGTTGCCTAATAGCCCCAGAAGGGAGAGAATATTTCCCATAAGATTTTACTTTTAGTAGTACGTTTGAAGACAGGTTATATGACTGTTCCTACATCCAGGCAGTAGGATGGATTTCCACTGCACGGCACCGGAGGTGATGTTAAACCTATCCAGGTAGCTACGCCAGGTAGTGGGGAGGCGCGAAATTCCAACCGCCAGGTGCTGTGAGACTGTAGGAGGAAGCTCAGCAATAACAGCCTTGCTCCTCCTCCACCAGATGCCCCTAACCTGTGTTTTTTAATGACATATTGACAGATGTCCCATCCTCTGTATGGGCATCTTCAAAACTTGACGTTGGTTTAGTTCAGTGTACCCCATATAAAGCCAGATTAAAACCTAATACTACTCCAGTGTTTATTAAACAATATCCATTGTCTAGAGAAAAGAAAGAAGGGATAAGACCCATGATAGAGGAATTCCTTAAACAAGGAATCCTCCGTCCAGTAGTTTCTCCCTATAATACCCCCATAAATTCGATCCCAAAGAAAGACAATGAATATAGGTTAGTACAAGACCTAAGGGCAATTAATGAAATAGTAATCCCAATTGCCCCAATAGTCCCAGATGTTACAACCTTACTCACAGCCATTCCACATGATGCCTGTATATTTACAGTCATTGATTTAGCTAACACATTTTTTTCAGTCCGATTGGACCCTGAGACAGAGCTACTTATGGCTTTTTATTATGATGTGCGTCAGCTTACCTGGACACTCCTCCCTCAAGGCTATGTGGCCTCACCTGCGGTCTACTCGCTGGTGCTCCAACGTACCTTGCGGTCATGGACTCCCAGCCAAGGTTCCGTCCTCCTTCAGTACGTCGATGACCTACTGTTGTGTAGTCCTAACCAGGAGGCAAATACAGTAGATACAATAAGTCTGTTAAAACACCTTGCTGCTGAAGGTCATAAAATAGCAAAACATAAGCTACAAGTAGGAGTGACAAAAGTGGATTACCTTGGTTTTGTGCTTTCCCAAGGCCACCGGTCCATTAGTCCCAAACAAATCCAAGCGATTCAACAGATCCCAAAGCCAGTTACTAGAAAGGACATGCTCACCTTTCTAGGTATGATTAATTATTGCAGACAATGGATTCCTGAGTGCTCCCATCATGATTCCATTCTAAGGCAAGCCACAAAAGGGGATATCCCTGAACATATACAATGAACCACAGACATGACTAAATCCTACATAGCTCTGAAGACTAGCATTATTAGTGCCCCTGCTTTAGGACTACCTGATTATTGTAAACCATTTCACTTGTATGTGAGGGACAATTGTAAAACCATGGCTGCTGTCTGTGCCCAAGAGCATGGTGGAGGCAATATGCGTCCCGTAGCTTTCTTTTCCAAAGTAGTTCCAATACTGGTACAAGGGATGCCGGCGTGTCTCCGAGCATTGGCGGCTTGCGCCATGGCTGTAGAGATGGTTGAAACAATCACATTAGGCCATCCAATAGTACTACACACTAGTCACCAAGTTTTACATCTTGTAAAAAATGTCACTACCCAACACATGACTTCTCAAAGACTTTCTGGTTATGAATGTATATTACTGAATAATACAAATCTGACTATTAAATATAGTAGTGTATCCTCAGGGCCAACTCAAATACTTAGTGCCTTACTTACAGGATCACCAGACTTTCCAACAGACCATGACTGTATAGAGGTAATACACCACATTACAACACCAAGACCTGACTTGATGGATAAACCTTTTGACCATGCTGATAATGTGTTTGTTGATGGTTCTTGTTCCCGACCTAGTGATGGTATTTATAAGACAGGCTATGCCGTTGTGCAACTACCAGACATTGTTCTAGATGCAGGCCCCATTCCTTATCCTTCTGCACAAGCTGCAGAATTAATAGCACTCACAAAAGCATGTAAATTGTTTGAAAATAAATCTGTTAACGTTTACACTGACTCTCGCTATGCTTTTGGGGTTGTGCACGATTTTGGTATGATATGGAAACAACGTGGTTTTGTTTCAGCAGATGGCAAGACCATCTCTCATACAGACCTCATTAATGACCTTTTAGAGGCCATACAACTCCCAAAGGACATAGCGTTCATACATTGCCGTGCACATACATACAAGTCTGACCCTATTTCCTTGGGTAATGCGCTTGCAGATAAAATTGCTAAAGAGGCTGCTTATGTTTCTCATACACCCGGATCTACCATCCGTATGTATGCTGTTTTAGCCCCACCTTCATGTCCTACAGACCATATGCTTCTTGAACTCCAGGGACATGCCACTCCTAGTGACATATCTTTCTGGACTACGAATGGGTTAACTTTAGATGAGAATGGTTTGTTTTCTAAAGAGGGGAAGGTAGGCATACCGGAAGGCAGTGCGCCACTCTTTATAGCACAAGCCCATGGTGTTGGACACCTAGGTATAAAACCAACAACTAACTTGTTGAAGCAATCTTTCTACATTAGAGGTATAGGTGATCATTGCAAGGCATATATTAATAGATGTGTATATTGCTTACAGACCAATGCAACCATTCCCAATAAAGCCCAGCATGACCACTTACCCCCACCTACAGCCCCATTCACACATCTATAAATTGATTTTACACATATTCCAAAAACTGGCACTAAACAATTATATCTGCTTGTAATAGTTGACCAATTTTCTAAGTGACCAGAAGCTTTTGTTACCCAGAGGGAAGATGCAAAAACAGTCGCTAAAATTTTAGCCACTGAAATAATTCCCAGATTTGGTTGTCCGCTTCAGATTAATTCTGATAACGGTCCAGAGTTCATTAGTAAAATCACACATGAGTTAGTAGAATGGTTACAGATTAATTGGAACTTTCACATTCCCTACCATCCTCAAAGCTCAGGGATTGTAGAAAGAATGAATCGCAATATCAAGGAAAAACTTTTAAAGGCAACAGCAGGTACATGGGTTAAATGGCAAAACTATTTACCTGCGATTTTAGCAGAAATCAGAATGACCCCAAATAGGACAACCAGGTTGTCTCCATTTGAGGTCCTAATGGGTAGATCATTCCCGACCCCATGGGTAAAAGGCCCACTTATCATTAAAAATGGTGATTTAGATTGTATTAAGGAACTATATGTAAAACAATTGATTGATAAATTGAATGGCATCTATGGTGATGTGTCTTCCCGTTTACCTCTTCCCTCACAGGAACCAACCCATCCTTTCAAGCCTGGAGATCTGGTCTGCATTCGCCAGCTGAATAAAGCAAAGAAAGGAGGTTTCCCGTTCAGCAAGTCAGTCACTGTGATCGCTGTAACCAGGACTGCCGTACTGACTGACGACAAGGACATCTGGATACACGCTTCACGAGTGAAAATCTGTCCAAAGAGAGGAGAAGCGGGTGACAAGCTATCGGTCACCCCTCACAAAGGAGAAGTGGGTGATAAGGTATCGATCACTCCTCACAAAGACCAGGATGACGATCTCAATCATGGATCCAAGACATTCCTGCAAGATCTTCCTTTTCCTAATGGGGATATTGATCTTTGTGTATATCCCAATAGTATTAATAACGGCATGTTATTACTCACCTGAAGATGCTGAACACTTTACACTTATTTGTTTACTATTATTAACATTGTTTAACTGTTACATGTCTTGTACTTTACGAAAGAAAATATCAGGTATGATACAAGATGCAGAAAAAGTTCAACTGCAAAATTTAATTAGAGGTAGACCCAGATAGTTTATATTGTAGGAACATTACAGGTTATGTGATCACGATGTGATCAAAGAGGGGAATGATGGGTATATATGTGTGTATGTATATATATATGTGTCTATGTATATATATATGTGTATATGTATGTATATATATATATATATATATGTATATATATATTATATATAATATGTTATATGGGTAATTTGAATCTCACATATTAAGCATATTGAGGGTAGCCTTAAATCTAGTATCAAATGTTTATAATGCAGCACACAGTATCACAATCTCAATGCAGCATTACACAAGTTTCTTTTGTATAAGTTGTAACATATGGTTCTAATATAAGATCCTCTCTACAAATGGTTATATGGGCATATTCTGTTATGTGCTATAACAACATTCTTATTTCCTGTGGGCCCCTTATGCAGATGTGAAGTTAACTACGTTTTTTATATATTTCCTGTGACCTCATGTATGACGTATACATCAGTATAAAGTCTTTGTGTGTTCTTCAATAAAGGGGACTCTTGTGAAAACACTCAGTTGCATGTGTGTGTGATTTCAGTGGTCACCCCAGGGCCCTGAAGAAAACGTGTGCCGCACCCTTATCAGCCAGAGCAGAGCTAAGAAACAAAAGAAGTAACCCTACATGAACAACCTGTGGTATGCCATTTCGTTGTTATGAAACATAATGTGGCAGATCTTAAATATATGATTATTGACTATATACCTCCCCACTATCGGGAGGGGGGGGATAGGGACAAGAATCTGTTGGAGTGTGAGGCCAAATAGATTTTCTCCATGGGCACATTGGTGCTGAGGAGGTTGAATACCAATCTGGACTGGCACTGCTTCATTTAAGAGTTTAGCTGATATGATCAATTGTGGATCTGGTTCCTTGTAGGTTGTTCCTGTGTATTAATCTTGCTCTATTTAGGGTTTAGTATTATTATCGATTGTATCCAGTATTATTCCATCAATCTAATATATATAGCATTATGTTATATAATTTGTATTCAATATTGTGCCATCAATCCATTTTATTACATTAGGCTATTAATAATTTATTGCCCTAATATTTTGCCTTTTACAATTGCCAATGTTTTGGGCAATATCATCATTTATTGGCATGCTGTGGTAATGGATTGTTTTTAGGCAATGAGTAAGCACATATACTAAAAGTATACACTGGGGGTATTTTATTTAACATACCATTGATAGCCAAGGTGGTATTGTTGCATGTGAATTTATTGATAGACTCAGTGAATCGTTAAGGCTTGATATATTTTATTCCTCTTAAGCTGGTAAATATAGAGTATTTGCAGAGAAACTTGGTTTTTAATGTTATATATATTGTTTTTAGCTTGCCAGTGTTCTAGCAGATCAGGCAATTATTCAGATTAGCCAATTATGTCACTTCTGGTGCTGTGGAATCAGCTGTCTGAACACAAATTCACTCACTGCCCATGCGCTCCACTGTGTCACCCCATTCCAAATTGCTGCATATATATATATATATATATATATATATATATATGCTGGACTGTAATTTCCCCATCTTCACTATTTTTTTGCCTCCACCTGGGTGGAAAACCTCATTCCCCGAGGTTCACTTGGGGTGGATGCCAGAACATCGGGGGGGAACCCCCCAGACGGAGGCAAAAAAAAAAGTTATATGGGGGAATTACAGTGCAGTGTATAAATGTCTGGTTAACAAGCAGTTCCGTTGTTGAGATTTGCTATACCTGTGGTGGAGCGCATGCACAGTGACTGAATTTGTGGTCAGAATTAGCTGATCTAATAGACGTGCGGCGAATAGAATGCGTTGATGCAATGGACCGCATGCGCAGTGAGTGAATTTGTTGTCAGACAGCTGATTTCACGTCACCAGAAATTACATTATTGGCTAATATGATAAATTGGCTGATCTGTCCGAACGGGTCACGGCATTGGGTAGCTATGGTAATTGGTGATTCCTGATCAGATCACGTGACATCGGATGTCATGTCCAATGTAAAAATAAAAAGTATTTGCAGGGAGCTCCAAAATTTCATGCGACAATGGAAGCTTCAGGGATGCCTTCGGCACCAGCGAACAGGGATTCTGAGAGAACACATATAAAGGGTGAGTTTTGTGTATTGGATTTATGTCTAATGATTGGGGTTACCCCCGAAAAGTCACATTATTTGAATTTATGTGAATAAGACCCGGTGAGTGCCTTCTGTACTTTAGGCTATATGTATATATTTATTATATATGTGTGTTTATTGTCTATTTCAATTTATTGTCCCACCTGGACAAATTTCTGTGGATGCCCATGTATGTGTTTATATGTGTATTTAGGTGTACATCTTTATGTGCACACATATATACAAAAATATACACATATATACACACTTTTGAACCCTTCCCAAACACCTTGACAAATAAAAATATTTCATTTTCAACCTCTGATTTATATGTGGACACCTATGATTGTGGGATTACTGATTGTAACATCCAACTATGTGTTAAGCCTGCTTGATTGCCCCATCTGTTGGGGATTCTCTCAATAATAGAGTAACTTTGTAGGGAAAGTCTCCCCAGTAGAATGTCCATGAATTAACCATTTAGTATCTGATCTATGATTAATAGATGTTGTTTTGAGAGGTATTTTAAATGACAACTGCAATGTTTGGAACAAAGTGTCTCTGAGTTTTTAAGTAGTTTTTAACCATTTATTGGTGACAGGTTTGAATTTTTTTTTTATAGGTAAAGAATAATATTTTTATTTCTCTTAAAACTATGTGTCACGCTTGATGTCGGGTTTGTAGAATGAAGCTCATTTTCAAGGACTGATTAGCCAGGTAGGCTTAAATAGTCTGTTGGTAAATTGCCAACAGATGGCAGGAGGGGGAGCCAGAGAGCCTGAGAGAGAAAGCAGAAAGTGCTCACAACTAAAGCCCCTCTGGTGGTTCAGGGGAAAGTAACTGGGATACAACATGGAAGACCTGAGTTCAAGATTTGATGGGAGCATGACACAATCTGAGTTTTGACATTTGGAGATTGTAGTAAGTGAGTGCCAGAAGGTTGCTTTATTTTTCTCTTTTTTTAAGTACATTCTTTAAAAGGGACATTAAACTTTCATAAGTCAGATAGAACATGCAATTTTAAACAACTTTCTAATTTACTTCAATTAACAAAATGTGCAGTCTTTTTAAATTTACACGTTTTGAGTCATCAGCCCCTACTGAGCATGTGCAAGAATTCACAGAATAAGCGTATATGCATTTGTGATTGGCTGTTGGGTACCACATGATACAGGAGGAGTGGAAATAGACATAAATTTGAAATTTGTCAGAAAAAATAAACTCTACTAGACATTTGATGTTCAGACTAAGGGGCCAATTTATCAAGTGTCTGGCAGACATGATCCGCTGTAGATATCATGTTCGATACGCTGTCGGCATTTAACATTGCACAAGCAGTTCTGGTGTACTGCTTGTGCAATGCTGCCCCTTGCAGGTTCGCGGCCAATCGTGTCAATCAACCCGATCGTATGAAATAGGGTGGATTGATGTCCACAGCCTCAGAGGCAGCAGACGAGTTAAGGAGCAGCAGCCTTAAGACCACTGCTTCTTAACTCCTGTTTCCGGCAAGCCTAAAGGCTCGCTCGGATACAAGGGGGTATACAGCCCCATTCGGGCCGTGATAAATCGGCCCATAAGTGCTATTGCATTGTCTTGTTATCATGCATGTGTTGGTTATGCAAATCTATTGTATTTACTTGTCCTTTAAGTGGGTCAGTCCGAAAAAAAAACCCAAAGACAGATCAGTCTGAATATGACACACCTAGAATATTTTAAAGAATGGATGACAGAATGGCACATACAGGAAATGTCATATTATAAAGTCTGCAGGAAAGAACATTAAAGTAGCAGCAGAAAGCACATGTATGGCAGCAAATGCAAGAAGCATGACAAGAAGCTTTTAAAAAAGCACAAGTGAAATATACGTCAGGCGTTTCAATGCAGCTAAACCTATGTTCTGAATAATACATAATAGAGTGAATTAGCTATTAATTGAAATTTATATTGATTCTCTTATTTATTTATTTATTTAATGAAATGTAGTATGGGGACACCCAGATATTTTTAAAGGGACAGTCAACTCCAACATTTTTATTGTTTCAAAAGATAGATAATCTCTTTATTACCCATTCCCCAGTTTTGCATAACCAACACTGTTTTTTTAATATACTTTTAACCTTTGTGATTATCTTGTATCTAAGCCTCTTTTAACAGACCCCTGATCACATGGCTATTAATATATTATCTATTGACTTGCATTTTAGCCAATTAGTGCAGTGTCATCCACAACTCCACAGGATGGAGCACATTGTTGTCTATATGGTTTACATGAATTAGCAGTGTCTTGTTGTGAAAAGCTAATAAAAAAAGCATGTTATAAGAGGTCGTCTGTAGTGGTTTAGAAACAGGCAGAAATGTAGAGGTTTAAATGTTATAAAGTATATTAATGCAACAATGTTGGTTGTGCAAAGCTGGGGAATGGGTAGTAAAGGCATTATCTATCTTTTTTAAAAATGACAATTTTGGTGTTTTGTCCATGCTCATTCCCATTTGATCCTTCGGGGTTAATAGCCATCTATTAGCGTTATTATAGGGATCTTTTTGTATCGCTGTACTTGCACCAATGGGGATAGTCACCCATTGTGTACTGATCTCATGTATTATTTGTGTTTGATAGTATATATTGTATTTACCTCTTTATTCATACTACATAGGAAGCTGCCTGTTATTATAACCTTTTTACTTGTGCTTTATTTGTTCCCATTCTCTTTTTAATTGTTAATATTAAATGTCAAGATGTATTCCCTGAACCACAGTATAGATTGGGGCTTTGATACTTAAATGAATAAGGAGTTTGCCTTAGGAATGTTTCTTTTTTTCTTGTTACTTTGTAGACAGATAAAATACACCCAAGGGTTTTATCTTTTAAGGGAATTTAGCACTGTTATAGCCAAACCTCTCAATTTTCAAGACTAATTATCCTCAGGCATAGCACCCTAGGACTGGCATAAAGCTAATATAGGAAGCTATAGACGATTAGAGATTATTGTACAAAATTAAGGGACTGGAAAGAGCTGAAAAAAGTTAGCTCTTGGACAAATAACTGGATAATAAACAGGGAGCAACGAATAGCAGTAAATGTATAATACTCATATTGGACAAATGTAAGTCTTTTTAATATTTTTATTAATGACTTGGAGCAAGGATTAAATTGCAAAATCTCTTTTGCTGATGATAAAAAGATGTGAAAGGTCATTAGGTCAGTACAGGATGAAATTGTTTTGCAAGGGGATTTACAAAAATTTGAATAATGGGCTAGTAAATTGGAAATGAGATTCAATACTTGAAAATGTAAAGTTCTACATTTTGGAAGTAAAAATAAGCAGGCAACCTATTATTTGAATGACACTAGACTTAGCAAAACAGAGGAGGAAAGGTATTTGGACATGCTTAAAAATTGGTGTACAATGCAGAGCAGCAGCTTCTAAGGCTAAAAAAATACTAGCATGTATTAAAAGATATATTGATGCAAGGGAGGAAAGCATATATTAATCCCTGGTAAGACCTCACCTTGAGAATGGAGTGCAGTTCTGGAGACCAATCTCAAAAGAAGACATTGCAGAGTCAGAAAAAGTTCAGAGAAGGTCTACAAAACTAATAAGGGGAATGGAGAATTTAAACTGTGAGGAAAGGTTAGCCAAACTGGGTCTGTTTTCTCTCTAAAAAAAAAAAAAGAAAAGCAGTTTAAGAGGTGAAATGATTACTTTATATAAATATATTCAATGCCCATATACAGAGTTGACAAAAGCTCTGTTTATTCCAAGGAAATTGTTTGTGATTGGGGGTCACAATTTAGAGGGCAATTTATCAAGCTGAGGCGGACAGGGGTGCACATACCCGCCCATGTCCGCCACAGCTCGCCTCTTCCGCGTGCAATCCCGCCTCCTGCCCGCTGCTTGTTAAATATGGCATGAAGGTTCTCTTGTAAGAACCTGCAGCCTTAGTGGGTGGAAAGGCTTGCAAAGCCGTTGATAAATCGACCCCTTAATGCTGGAGGAAAGGAGATTTAATCTCCAGCAATGTAAACGTTTTTATTTTCACTCTAAGAGCAATAAAATTGTGGAACTCATTGCCTAAGGGGGCAGTGAATGCCAATACTTTAGATAGAATTTATAAATGGCCTAGATACATTGCTGTCTAGAAAGAACATTTTGGGATATGATTGTTTGTGTTAAATAGGTCACCTTGATAATGAGATTAGTTTAACCTCAATTGGAGTGTTTTATTGTAAATCAAGTAGAATCTGTATAGGTTGAATTTGATGGACTTCAGTCTTTCAACCTCATCTACTATGTTACTATGCAAATAAATATTAAGCATGTCAAAAATTCATTATTTGGAATTCATTAAAAAAAATGAATGAGGAATAAATTAATAAATTAATTAATAATAAATTATCCATAATAAAAACAATTACACCACCTGGATATCCGGACTTCAAAAACTGTAAGTGGATCATCGGGGGTTAGCATTAGGTTTTTTAAAACTATTTTTGGGTGTTTTTTTTTTTGTTTGTTTAGGGTTTGGCCTATCTTAAAAGAGCTAAATGCCCTTTAAAGGGAAATGAAAAAGAGCTGAATGCCCTTTAAAAGCAATGCCCATACAAATGCCTGTTTCAGGGCAATGGGTACCTTAGGTTTTTGTTAGAGTTAGTTTTTTTTATTTTGGGGGGTTGGTTGGGTGGGGGATTTTACTGTTGGGGGGGTCTTTGTATTTTTTTTTCAGGGAAAAGAGCTATTGGTAGTTTATTGTAGGCTTGTTTTTTTTTGGGCTATTAGATTAGGTGTAATTGTTTTTATTTTGGATAATTTCATTTGTTATTTTTCATAATTTAGTGTTTTTTATTTTTTCTAATTTAGTATTTTTCATTTTTTGTAATTTAGTATTTTATTTTTTTTGTAATTGTAGATTTAAATTTTTTTAGTAGTAGGGTAATTTATTTTATTTATTTTAATTTTAGTATAATAGTAATATTAGTTTAATATATAGTTTAAACTTAGTTTTTTTTTATTTCACAGGTAAGTTTTTATTTATTTTAAGATAGGGATATTGTAATTTTCATATAAAAAAATACTAAATTATAAAAAATAAATATATTTAATAGGAGAAGAGATAATGGTCTGGGGCTGTTTTTCAGGATTGAGCTAGGCCCCTTAGTCTCAGTGAAGGTTCACTTTATTGCTACAGGATACAAAGACATTTAAGACAACTGGGTACTTCAAACTTTGAGGCAAAAGTTTGGGGAAGGCTCTTTCCTGTTCCAGCATAAAGTGAGTCCCATGAAGACATGGTTTGACAAGTTTGGTGTGGAGAAACTTAAGAAGCCTGCACAGAGCCCTGACCTTGACCCCATTGAACACCTCTAGGATGAATTGAAGCACCAAATGCGAACCATACATCTCGTCCAACATCAGTGCCTGACCTCACTAATGTTCTTTTGGCTGAATGGGCACAAATTCCCATAGATACTCTCCAAAATCTTGTGGAAACCCTACGCAGAGGAGTTGTGGTTGTTATATCCAGAAAGGGAGGCACCTCCATATTAATGCCCATAGTCTTTGAATGGGATGTCCAAAAGGCTCATATAGGTGTGATGGTCAGATGACCACATACTTTTGGCAATATAGTGCATTCGTGTGTGTTGTATGCACATACACACACAACCATTGAGCATCTCTCTATTACAGCAAAGGGCTCTCTGAATGAGCATCATGGAGAAAAATAAATGTAATGTAACAGGTGCAACACATGGGTTGTGATGCCTCACCATATTTACACTCACATCTCAGCTGAAAGCAGCAGTAAAACATATGTTGAATCACTATGTCTACTCAATACTGTGCTTTTCTATAGAATACACTAGAGATGATAAATCATATATGTAAGGAGCATTCAAAGGGCAAGATTATCTGGCAGGGACCAATCAGAGCTGGAATCTCCACACAACTCCCCTCAGTCACTTGAAACTACTATCAACTGTTATCATGTGCATTTCAATTTTGACTATAGTGTTAATTTGGATTTCATGACAAAAACATTTAATTTAAACCACCCAAACTCCAGTACTCACACACACAGTATCCAAGAAATTCCAAACTATGTGTCCCCTGCCCTTTATTAAAGGGACATGAAACCTAATTTTTTACTTTCATGGTTCAAATAGAGCATGTGATTTTAAACAACTTTCCAATTTACTTCTATTATCTAATTTGTTTTTTTTTTCATTTGGTATCGTTTGTTGAATAGGTAGGCTCAGGAGCTGCATATTGGTGGCATATACATACTTCATGTTATTAACACTCACCCAACGCATTAAGATAGTTCCCAGTAGTGCATTGCTGCTTCTTCAACAAAGGATACTCATATAATGAAGCAAATTAGATAATAGAAGTAAATTGGAAATTTGTTCAAAATTGTATGCTCTATCTAAATCATGAAAGATTATTATTTTTTTCCTTTCCCTTTAAGTACATCATAATGACATCATCAATTACCTACTAATATCCCATATGATGTCATCAATGCTAGGAAGAAGAGAAACAGGAAATAGATTGTTGAGTACAAAGAAGGGGATAAAGTAGACATAGAATAATGAAAAGGACAAACAGAGAAGATTGAAAGAAGAGTAAGACAACAGGAGTATCGATGGAACATAAAAGGAAGTGGAGAAGAGAAGGAGCAACAAAATAAACAAGAAAAGGAGAGAGACAGAGGATGACTAAAGGGAAGAGTGGGAAGAACATAATGGAGGAGGAAAAAAAAGTAAAATAAATCAGAGGTTACTTACAGTATGTTTGCCTGATTCACAATTTCTTTGCTGCAACCATGTTGCAGCCATGATGTGCAATCTCTAGTTAACCATTTGGATAGTAATAAGGCTTGAAATGCATTACTTCACAATGTGTGGTAAGTAAAGAAGGTTATTCAGGATGTCTCCCCTCACCAGTTTTAAAATAACAAATATGTGACATTGTTGAACTGTGATGTCACGGACAGAAAAATCTCTTTATGCTTGAGATCTTGGACCACAACATTGTTGCCCCAATATTGCCATGGTTGAAATTCCAACCATTGTCTACTATTGATGTGTTAAGGAAGAATGGAAAATAAAGATATCAAAAATAGAAAGATTATGAAGTCAAAAAGGAGCCTTAGGTCCATCTAGTTTGCTCATGTTCCTATCTGAAGTGTAGGCCAAAAAGTACAGCCCTCATTTTACTGACAGTCCATTTTACAGTATTTCTCAGCTCCAATCCTCAAGAACCCCTAACAGACCAGATTTAATCTACCTCAGCACAAGTCGGTCAATCACAAAATTTAGACACTGCTTATACTGATAAAAGAAATACTTAAAGGGACATTAAATGGAAATAAAAGTGCAAAAAGAAAATGCTTTACTATGTTAGAGCATTTTGTTATTGCTTGCATTTAACTACATGTCTAACCCCTGCAAAATGTTTAAACACATAGTTAAAGTCAGCTCCAGAGTACCAATGCACTACTGGGAGTTGACCACATCTTGTGAGCCAATAACAAGATACTAACTTGTTTAGCCACATTAGTGCATTGCTGCTGTTGAGCATATGTACATATGCTTTCTGACAAAGAGAATTTTGATAACAGAAGTAAATTTTATAGTGTTGGTAAAATTAATTAGCGCTGGGGAATCTGTTGGCACTCTACAAATAACCGATAATAATAATTAACTGCTTTTTCTGAATCATAAAAGTTTATTTTCAAACTTTAAACTAAGAAGGAAATGGAAAGATTACTGGATTTTCCATCTGGAACCAGAGATGCACAGAATAGTTAACAGGCATCAGTCAGTGCAGCAAAGGGGTAAGCCTTTAACAATTTAGAGGGCAAAGCCAGAAGACCTGTCCCAAAACAGGCATCAAAGCAGAGGGATAAGGGAGGTACAGAGGTCAGAGCACAGTTCCAAAGTTCATAAACCAGTTAATCTTAGCAGAAGGGTCAGACAGGTCAGCATAATAGAGAAACGTTGCCAAGAACAAGATCAGGGTAACAGGCAAGGAACAAAAATGCTTTAGTCTCCATAGGAATAACCAAACATTGAACGTGATTCTGAGATGACCTTTTAACACCTTCGATTCAGGCTTGACACCATGAACAAGGCCAAGGTCAATTCCAAGTAAAAAGGATATAAAAATCACTAAGGCTAGCACATAGGCAAATAAAGACAGCATAATGCAGATATCAGGGTATACAGAGAGCTGGTCACACTAAGCCAACATCACTTAGTACGGCCCCCGGTTCTGACAGCAGGAGATGCTCCATTAATAGTGCGCCTCCTGACTCCAGCCAAGCACAGACACCTGGGGTGCGATCCGATAAAGATCGTAGTTTGCGGCGCAAGCGAGGGAACCCCCGCCGCCCGCAGTTTCAGCTCGCAACTCGAGCTATCCTATATACGGTGCCGTCAGAGGCTAAAGTGCCGTAAGTCTGATAAACAAGCGATGTCCAGAAATCTGCGTAAGCACAAATTTCTGGAGTCGCCAGTGACTTACGGCACTTTAGAAACTGCCGGCGCCTACAAAACCTGACTAAAGTTATAAAATCACCCGTACTGTCTAACACACCTCCCAAACATAGCCGGACACGTCTAACCCTCTATCCGCTATCCCCCCTCACTATCCTAACAATAAAAATGTATTAACCCCTAAACGGCCGCTCCTGGACCCCGCCGCCACCTAATAAAGTTATTAACCCCTAAACTGCCGCTCCCGGACCCCGCCGCCAGCTATATTAAATCTATAACCCCCTAATGTGAGCCCCTACCCCGCCGCCATCTACCTTATCTACCCCCTAAAGTGAGCCCCTACCCCGCCACCATCTACCTTACCTACCCCCTAAAGTGAGTTCCTACCCCGCCGCCATCTACCTTACCTACCCACTAAAGTGAGCCCCTACCCCGCCGCCATCTATCTTACCTACCCCCTAAAGTGAGCCCCTTACACCGCCGCCATCTATTTTAAAAATATTAACCCCTAATTTAATCCCCCTACACCGCCGCCAGCTATATTAACTATATTAACCCTAATTATATTAGGGTTAATATAGTTAATATAGTTATTATATTATATATCTTAACTATATTAACCCTAATTATATTAGGGTTAATATAGTTAATATCGTTATTATATTATATATATTAACTATATTAACCCTAATTATATTAGGGTTAATATAGTTAATATCGTTATTATATTATATATATATTAAGTATAATAACCCTAATTATATTAGGGTTAATATCGTTATTATATTATATATATATTAAGTATAATAACCCTATCTAACTCTAACATCCCTAACTAAATTCTTATTAAAATAGATCTAATTAATATTAATATTATTAATTAAAATATTCCTATTTAAATCTAAATACTTACCTATAAAATAAACCCTAAGATAGCTACAATGTAATTAATAATTACATTGTAGCTATTTTAGGGTTTATATTTATTTTACAGGTAACTTGGCATTTATTTTAACTAGGTACAATAGCTATTAAATAGTTAATAACTATTTAATAGCTACCTAGTTAAAATAATTACCAATTTACCTTTAAAATAAATCCTAACCTAAGTTACAAATACACCTACACTATCAATAAATTAAATAAACTACAAATATCTAAACTAAAATTCAATAAAATAAACTAAATTACAAAAATAAACAAACACTAAATTACAAAAAATAAAAAAGATTACAAGATTTTTAGGCTAATTACACATATTCTAAGCCCCCTAATAAAATAATAAAGCCCCCCAAAATAAAAAAAATTCCCTACCCTATTCTAAATGTAAAAAGTTCACAGCTCTTTTACCTTACCAGCCCTTAAAAGGGCCTTTTGTGGGGCATGCCCCAAAGAAAACAGCTCTTTCTTTCATGTAATTAACAAGAGTCCATGAGCTAGTGACGTATGGGATATACATTCCTACCAGGAGGGGCAAAGTTTCCCAAACCTTAAAATGCCTATAAATACACCCCTCACCACACCCACAAATCAGTTTTACAAACTTTGCCTCCAAGGGAGGTGGTGAAGTAAGTTTGTGCTAGATTCTACGTTGATATGCGCTCCGCAGCAAGTTGGAGCCCGGTTTTCCTCTCAGCGTGCAGTGAATGTCAGAGGGATGTGAGGAGAGTATTGCCTATTGAATGCAGTGATCTCCTTCTACGGGGTCTATTTCATAAGGTTCTCTGTTATCGGTCGTAGAGATTCATCTCTTACCTCCCTTTTCAGATCGACGATATACTCTTATATTTACCATTTCCTCTACTGATTCTCGTTTCAGTACTGGTTTGGCTTTCTACAAACATGTAGATGAGTGTCCTGGGGTAAGTAAGTCTTATTTTCTGTGACACTCTAAGCTATGGTTGGGCACTTTATTTATAAAGTTCTAAATATATGTATTCAAACATTTATTTGCCTTGACTCAGAATGTTCAACTTTCCTTATTTCCAGACAGTCAGTTTCATATTTGGGATTATGCTTTAATTATCATATTTTTTCTTACCTCAAAAATTTGACTTTTTCCCTGTGGGCTGTTAGGCTCGCGGGGGCTGAAAATGCTTCATTTTATTGCGTCATTTTTGGCGCGGACTTTTTTGGCGCAAAAATTCATTTCCGTTTCCGGCGTCAAACGTGTCGCCGGAAGTTGCGTCATTTTTTGACGTTATTTTGCGCCAAAAATGTCGGCGTTCCGGATGTTGCGTCATTTTTGGCGCAAAAAGCATTTAGGCGCCAAATAATGTGGGCGTCTTTTTTGGCGCCAAAAAATATGGGCGTCGCTTTTGTCTCCACATTATTTCAGTCTCATTTTTCATTTGCTTCTGGTTGCTAGAAGCTTGATGTTTGGCATTTTTTTCCCATTCCTGAAACTGTCTTATAAGGAATTTGATCTATTTTGCTTTATATGTTGTTTTTTCTCTTACATATTGCAAGATGTCTCACGTTGCATCTGAGCCAGAAGATACTACAGGAAAACCTCTGCCTGCTGGATCTACCAAAGCTAAGTGTATCTGCTGTAAACTTTTGGTAGCTATTCCTCCAGCTGTTGTTTGTATTAAATGTCATGACAAACTTGTTAATGCAGATAATATTTCCTTTAGTGATGTACCATTGCCTGTTGCAGTTCCCTCAACATCTAAGGTGCAGAATGTTCCTGATAACATAAGAGATTTTGTTTCTGAATCCATAAAGAAGGCTTTGTCTGTTATTTCTCCTTCTAGTAAACGTAAAAAGTCTTTTAAATCTTCTCTTTCTACAGATGAATTTTTAAATGAACACCATCATTCTGATTCTTTGGACTCTTCTGGTTCAGAGGATTCTGTCTCAGAGATTGATGCTGATAAATCTTCATATTTATTTAAGATGGAATTTATTCGCTCTTTACTTAAAGAAGTACTAATTGCTTTAGAAATAGAGGATTCTAGTCCTCTTGATACTAATTCTATACGTTTAGATAAGGTTTTTAAAGCTCCTGCGGTTATTCCAGAAGTCTTTCCTGTTCCTAATGCTATTTCTGCAGTAATTGCTAAGGAATGGGATAGATTGGGTAATTCATTTACTCCTTCTAAACGTTTTAAGCAATTATATCCTGTTCCGCCTGACAGGTTAGAATTTTGGGACAAAATCCCTAAAGTTGATGGGGCTATTTCTACCCTTGCTAAACGTACTACCATTCCTACATCAGATGGTACCTCGTTTAAGGATCCTTTAGATAGAAAAATTGAATCTTTTCTAAGAAAAGCTTATCTATGTTCAGGTAATCTTCTTAGACCTGCTATATCATTGGCTGATGTTGCTGCAGCTTCAACTTTTTGGTTGGAAACTCTAGCGCAACAAGTAACAAATCGTGATTCTCATGATATTATTATTCTTCTCCAGCATGCTAATAATTTCATCTGTGATGCCATTTTTGATATTATTAGAGTTGATGTTAGATTTATGTCTCTGGCTATCTTAGCCAGAAGAGCTTTATGGCTTAAGACTTGGAATGCTGATATGGCTTCTAAATCAACTCTACTTTCCATTTCTTTCCAGGGAAACAAATTATTTGGTTCTCAGTTGGATTCTATTATTTCAACTGTTACTGGTGGGAAAGGAACTTTTTTACCACAGGATAAAAAGTCTAAAGGTAAAAACAGGGCTAACAATCGTTTTCGATCCTTTCGTTTCAACAAAGAACAAAAGCCTGATCCTTCGTCCTCAGGAGCAGTTTCAGTTTGGAAACCATCTCCAGTCTGGAATAAATCCAAGCCTGCTAGAAAGGCAAAGCCTGCTTCTAAGTTCACATGAAGGTACGGCCCTCATTCCAGTTCCGCTGGTAGGGGGCAGGTTACGTTTTTTCAAAGAAATTTGGATCAATTCTGTTCACAATCTTTGGATTCAGAACATTGTTTCAGAAGGGTACAGAATTGGTTTCAAGATGAGACCTCCTGCAAAGAGATTTTTTCTTTCCCATGTCCCAGTAAATCCAGTGAAAGCTCAAGCATTTCTGAATTGTGTTTCAGATCTAGAGTTGGCTGGAGTAATTATGCCAGTTCCAGTTCCGGAACAGGGGATGGGGTTTTATTCAAATCTCTTCATTGTACCAAAGAAGGAGAATTCCTTCAGACCAGTTCTGGATCTAAAATTATTGAATCGCTATGTAAGGATACCAACGTTCAAGATGGTAACTGTAAGGACTATATTGCCTTTTGTTCAGCAAGGGAATTATATGTCCACAATAGATTTACAGGATGCATATCTGCATATTCCGATTCATCCAGATCATTATCAGTTCCTGAGATTCTCTTTTCTAGACAAGCATTACCAATTTGTGGCTCTACCGTTTGGCCTTGCTACAGCTCCAAGAATTTTCACAAAGATTCTCGGTGCCCTTCTGTCTGTAATCAGAGAACAGGGTATTGTGGTATTTCCTTATTTGGACGATATCTTGGTACTTGCTCCGTCTTTACATTTAGCAGAGTCTCATACGAATCGACTTGTGTTGTTTCTTCAAGATCATGGTTGGAGGATCAATTTACTAAAAAGTTCTTTGATTCCTCAAACAAGGGTAACCTTTCTGGGTTTCCAGATAGATTCAGTGTCCATGACTCTGTCTTTAACAGACAAGAGACGTCTAAAATTGATTACAGCTTGTCGAAACCTTCAGTCACAATCATTCCCTTCGGTAGCCTTATGCATGGAAATTCTAGGTCTTATGACTGCTGCATCGGACGCGATCCCCTTTGCTCGTTTTCACATGCGACCTCTTCAGCTCTGTATGCTGAACCAATGGTGCAGGGATTACACGAAGATATCTCAATTAATATCTTTAAAACCGATTGTTCGACACTCTCTAACGTGGTGGACAGATCACCATCGTTTAATTCAGGGGGCTTCTTTTGTTCTTCCGACCTGGACTGTAATTTCAACAGATGCAAGTCTCACAGGTTGGGGAGCTGTGTGGGGATCTCTGACGGCACAAGGAGTTTGGGAATCTCAGGAGGTGAGATTACCGATCAATATTTTGGAACTCCGTGCAATTTTCAGAGCTCTTCAGTTTTGGCCTCTTCTGAAGAGAGAATCGTTCATTTGTTTTCAGACAGACAATGTCACAACTGTGGCATACATCAATCATCAAGGAGGGACTCACAGTCCTCTGGCTATGAAAGAAGTATCTCGAATTTTGGTTTGGGCGGAATCCAGCTCCTGTCTAATCTCTGCGGTTCATATCCCAGGTGTAGACAATTGGGAAGCGGATTATCTCAGTCGCCAAACGTTGCATCCGGGCGAATGGTCTCTTCACCCAGAGGTATTTCTTCAGATTGTTCAATTGTGGGGGCTCCCAGAGATAGATCTGATGGCCTCTCATCTAAACAAGAAACTTCCCAGGTATCTGTCCAGATCCCGGGATCCTCAGGCGGAGGCAGTGGATGCATTATCACTTCCTTGGAAGTATCATCCTGCCTATATCTTTCCGCCTCTAGTTCTTCTTCCAAGAGTAATCTCCAAGATTCTGAGGGAATGCTCGTTTGTTCTGCTAATAGCTCCGGCATGGCCTCACAGGTTTTGGTATGCGGATCTTGTCCGGATGGCATCTTGCCAGCCATGGACTCTTCCGTTAAGACCAGACCTTCTGTCACAAGGTCCTTTTTTCCATCCGGATCTGAAATCCTTAAATTTAAAGGTATGGAGATTGAACGCTTGATTCTTGGTCATAGAGGTTTCTCTGACTCCGTGATTAATACTATGTTACAGGCTCGTAAATCTGTATCTCGAGAGATATATTATAGAGTCTGGAAGACTTATATTTCTTGGTGTCTTTCTCATCATTTTTCTTGGCATTCTTTTAGAATACCGAGAATTTTACAATTTCTTCAGGATGGTTTGGATAAGGGTTTGTCCGCAAGTTCTTTGAAAGGACAAATCTCTGCTCTTTCTGTTCTTTTTCACAGAAAGATTGCTATTCTTCCTGATATTCATTGTTTTGTACAAGCTTTGGTTCGTATAAAACCTGTCATTAAGTCAATTTCTCCTCCTTGGAGTTTGAATTTGGTTCTGGGAGCTCTTCAAGCTCCTCCGTTTGAACCTATGCATTCATTGGACATTAAATTACTTTCTTGGAAAGTTTTGTTCCTTTTGGCTATCTCTTCTGCTAGAAGAGTTTCTGAATTATCTGCTCTTTCATGTGAGTCTCCTTTTCTGATTTTTCATCAGGATAAGGCGGTGTTGCGAACTTCTTTTGAATTTTTACCTAAAGTTGTGAATTCCAACAACATTAGTAGAGAAATTGTGGTTCCTTCATTATGTCCTAATCCTAAGAATTCTAAGGAGAAATCATTGCATTCTTTGGATGTTGTTAGAGCTTTGAAATATTATGTTGAAGCTACGAAATCTTTCCGTAAGACTTCTAGTCTATTTGTTATCTTTTCCGGTTCTAGGAAAGGCCAGAAAGCTTCTGCCATTTCTTTGGCATCTTGGTTGAAATCTTTAATTCATCTTGCCTATGTTGAGTCGGGTAAAACTCCGCCTCAAAGAATTACAGCTCATTCTACTAGGTCAGTATCTACTTCCTGGGCGTTTAGGAATGAAGCTTCGGTTGACCAGATCTGCAAAGCAGCAACTTGGTCTTCTTTGCATACTTTTACTAAATTCTACCATTTTGATGTATTTTCTTCTTCTGAAGCAGTTTTTGGTAGAAAAGTTCTTCAGGCAGCGGTTTCAGTTTGAATCTTCTGCTTATGTTTTTTGTTAAACTTTATTTTGGGTGTGGATTATTTTCAGCAGGAATTGGCTGTCTTTATTTTATCCCTCCCTCTCTAGTGACTCTTGTGTGGAAAGATCCACATCTTGGGTAGTCATTATCCCATACGTCACTAGCTCATGGACTCTTGTTAATTACATGAAAGAAAACATAATTTATGTAAGAACTTACCTGATAAATTCATTTCTTTCATATTAACAAGAGTCCATGAGGCCCACCCCTTTTTTGTGGTGGTTATGATTTTTTTGTATAAAGCACAATTATTCCAATTCCTTATTTTATATGCTTCGCACTTTTTCTTATCACCCCACTTCTTGGCTATTCGTTAAACTGATTTGTGGGTGTGGTGAGGGGTGTATTTATAGGCATTTTAAGGTTTGGGAAACTTTGCCCCTCCTGGTAGGAATGTATATCCCATACGTCACTAGCTCATGGACTCTTGTTAATATGAAAGAAATGAATTTATCAGGTAAGTTCTTACATAAATTATGTTTTTGCCTGTAAAAAAAATAACACAATACCACCCCCCAACATTACAACCCACCACCCACATACCCCTATTCTAAACCCACCCAAACCCCCCTTAAAAAAACCTAACACTACCCCCCTGAAGATCTCCCTACCTTGTCTTCACCCAGCCGGGCAGAACTCTTCATCCGATCCGGGCGATGTCCAATCAAGCGGCAGTGAAGTCTTATTCCATCCGGCGATGTCTTCAATCAAGCGGCAGTGAAGTCTTCTTCCATCCGGGTGATGTCTTCAATCAAGCGGCAGTGAAGTCTTCTTCCATCTGGGCGATGTCTTCAATCAAGCGGCAGTGAAGTCTTCTTCCATCTGGGCGATGTCTTCAAGCAAAGCGGCATCTTCAATCTTCTTTCTTCGCTCCTCTGCCGTGGAGCATCCATCCTGCACGAAGACTGACACTGCACGAAGGTACCTCATTCCTAGTTCAGTCTTCGTGCAGGATGGATGCTCCGCGGCCGCTTGATTGAAGACATCGCCGGATGGAAGAAGACTTCACTGCCGCTTGATTGGACATCACCCGGATCGGATGAAGAGTTCTGCCCGGCTGGGTGAAGACAAGGTAGGGAGATCTTCAGGGGGGTAGTGTTAGGTTTTCTTTCATGTAATTAGCAAGAGTCCATGAGCTAGTGACGTATGGGATATACATTCCTACCAGGAGGGGCAAAGTTTCCCAAACCTCAAAATGCCTACAAATACACCCCTCACCACACCCACAAATCAGTTTTACAAACTTTGCCTCCTATGGAGGTGGTGAAGTAAGTTTGTGCTAGATTCTACGTTGATATGCGCTCCGCAGCAGGTTGGAGCCCGGTTTTCCTCTCAGCGTGCAGTGAATGTCAGAGGGATGTAAGGAGAGTATTGCCTGTTTGAATTCAATGATCTCCTTCTACGGGGTCTATTTCATAGGTTCTCTGTTATCGGTCGTAGAGATGCATCTCTTACCTCCCTTTTCAGATCGACGATATACTCTTATATATATATACCATTACCTCTGCTGATTTTCGTTTCAGTACTGGTTTGGCTTTCTACAAACATGTAGATGAGTGTCCTGGGGTAAGTAAGTCTTATTTTCTGTGACACTCTAAGCTATGGTTGGGCACTTTTTTAATAAAGTTCTAAATATATGTATTCAAACATTTATTTGCCTTGACTCAGGATGTTCAACAGTCAGTTTCATATTTGGGATAATGCACTTGAATCAATTATTTTTCTTACCTTAAAAATTTGACTTTTTTCCCTGTGGGCTGTTAGGCTCGCGGGGGCTGAAAATGCTTCATTTTATTGCGTCATTCTTGGCGCAGACTTTTTTGGCGCAAAAAATCTTTTCTGTTTCCGGCGTCATACGTGTCGCCGGAAGTTGCGTCATTTTTGACGTTCTTTTGCACCAAAAATGTTGGCGTTCCGGACGTGGCGTCATTTTTGGCGCCAAAAGCATTTAGGCGCCAAATAATGTGGGCGTCTTATTTGGCGCTAAAAAAAATATGGGCGTCGCTTTTGTCTCCACATTATTTAAGTCTCATTTTTCTTTGCTTCTGGTTGCTAGAAGCTTGTTCCTTGGCATTTTTTCCCATTCCTGAAACTGTCATTTAAGGAATTTGATCAATTTTGCTTTATATGTTGTTTTTTCTCTTACATATTGCAAGATGTCTCACGTTGCATCTGAGTCAGAAGATACTTCAGGAAAATCGCTGTCTGGTGCTGGAACTACCAAAGCTAAGTGTATCTGCTGTAAACTTTTGGTAGCTGTTCCTCCAGCTGTTGTTTGTATTAATTGTCATGACAAACTTGTTAATGCAGATAATATTTCCTTTAGTAATGTACCATTACCTGTTGCAGTTCCATCAACATCTAATGTTCAGAATGTTCCTGATAACATAAGAGATTTTGTTTCTGAATCCATCAAGAAGGCTATGTCTGTTATTCCTCCTTCTAGTAAACATAAAAAATCTTTTAAAACTTCTCTTTATACAGATGAATTTTTAAATGAACATCATCATTCTGATTCTAATGACTCTTCTGGTTCAGAGGATTCTGTCTCAGAGGTTGATGCTTATAAATCTTCATATTTATTTAAAATGGAATTTATTCGTTCTTTACTTAAAGAAGTACTAATTGCTTTAGAAATTGAGGATTCTGGTCCTCTTGATACTAAATCTAAACGTTTAGATTAGGTCTTTAAATCTCCTGTGGTTATTCCAGAAGTTTTTCCTGTTCCTGGTGCTATTTCTGAAGTAATTTCCAGAGAATGGAATAATTTGGGTAATTCATTTACTCCTTCTAAACGTTTTAAGCAATTATATCCTGTGCCGTCTGACAGATTAGAATTTTGGGACAAAATCCCTTAAGTTGATGGGGCTATTTCTACCCTTGCTAAACGTACTACTATTCCTACGTCAGATGGTACTTCCTTTAAGGATCCTTTAGATAGGAAAATTGAATCCTTTCTAAGAAAAGCTTATCTGTGTTCAGGTAATCTTCTTAGACCTGCTATATCATTGGCTGATGTTGCTGCAGCTTCAACTTTTTGGTTGGAAACTTTAGCGCAACAAGTAACAGATCATGATTCTCATAATATTATTATTCTTCTTCAACATGCTAATAATTTTATCTGTGATGCCATTTTTGATATTATCAGAGTTGATGTCAGGTTTATGTCTCTAGCTATTTTAGCTAGAAGATCTTTATGACTTAAAACTTGGAATGCTGATATGTCTTCTAAATCGACTCTACTTTCCATTTCTTTCCAGGGTAACAAATTATTTGGTTCTCAGTTGGATTCTATTATCTCAACTGTTACTGGTGAGAAAGGAACTTTTTTACCACAGGATAAAAAATCTAAGGGTAAAAACAGGGCTAATAATCGTTTTCGTTCCTTTCGTTTCAACAAAGAACAAAAACCTGATCCTTCATCCTCAGGAGCAGTTTCAGTTTGGAAACCATCTCCAGTTTGGAATAAATCCAAGCCTTCTAGAAAAGCAAAGCCAGCTTCTAAGTCCACATGAAGGTGCGGCCCTCATTCCAGCTCAGCTGGTAGGGGGCAGGTTACGTTTTTTCAAAGAAATTTGGATCAATTCTGTTCATAATCTTTCGATTCAGAACATTGTTTCAGAAGGGTACAGAATTGGTTTCAAGATAAGACCTCCTGCAAAGAGATTTTTTCTTTCCCGTGTCCCAGTAAATCCAGTGAAAGCTCAAGCATTTCTGAAATGTGTTTCAGATCTAGAGTTGGCTGGAGTAATTATGCCAGTTCCAGTTCTGGAACAGGGGCTGGGGTTTTATTCGAATCTCTTCATTGTACCAAAGAAGGAGAATTCCTTCAGACCAGTTCTGGATCTAAAAATATTGAATCGTTATGTAAGGATACCAACGTTCAAAATGGTAACTGTAAGGGCTATCTTGCCTTTTGTTCAACAAGGGCATTATATGTCCACAATAGATTTACAGGATGCATATCTGCATATTCCGATTCATCCAGATCATTATCAGTTCCTGAGATTCTCTTTTCTGGACAAGCATTACCAGTTTGTGGCTCTGCCGTTTGGCCTAGCTACAGCTCCAAGAATTTTTACAAAGGTTCTCGGTGCCCTTCTGTCTGTAATCAGAGAACAGGGTATTGTGGTATTTCCTTATTTGGACGATATCTTGGTACTTGCTCAGTCTTTACATTTAGCAGAATCTCATACGAATCGACTTGTGTTGTTTCTTCAAGATCATGGTTGGAGGATCAATTCACTAAAAAGTTCATTGATTCCTCAGACAAGGGTAACCTTTCTTTGACAGACAAGAGACGTCTAAAATTGATTTCAGCTTGTCGAAACCTTCAGTCACAATCATTCCCTTCGGTAGCCTTATGCATGGAAATTCTAGGTCTTATGACTGCTGCATCGGACGCGATCCCCTTTGCTCGTTTTCACATGCGACCTCTTCAGCTCTGTATGCTGAATCAATGGTGCAGGGATTACACAAAGATATCTCAATTAATATCTTTAAAACCGATTGTACGACACTCTCTAACGTGGTGGACAGATCACCATCATTTAATTCAGGGGGCTTCTTTTGTTCTTCCGACCTGGACTGTAATTTCAACAGATGCAAGTCTTACAGGTTGGGGAGCTGTGTGGGGATCTCTGACGGCACAAGGACTTTGGGAATCTCAGGAGGTGAGATTACCGATCAATATTTTGGAACTCCGTGCAATTTTCAGAGCTCTTCAGTCTTGACCTCTTCTGAAGAGAGAATCGTTCATTTGTTTTCAGACAGACAATGTCACAACTGTGGCATACATCAATCATCAAGGAGGGACTCACAGTCCTCTGGCTATGAAAGAAGTATCTCGAATTCTGGTTTGGGCGGAATCCAGCTCCTGTCTAATCTCTGCGGTTCATATCCCAGGTATAGACAATTGGGAAGCGGATTATCTCAGTCGCCAAACGTTGCATCCGGGCGAATGGTCTCTTCACCCAGAGGTATTTCTTCAGATTGTTCAAATGTGGGAGCTTCCAGAAATAGATCTGATGGCGTCTCATCTAAACAAGAAACTTCCCAGGTATCTGTCCAGATCCCGGGATCCTCAGGCGGAAGCAGTGGATGCATTATCACTTCCTTGGAAGTATCATCCTGCCTATATCTTTCCGACTCTAGTTCTTCTTCCAAGAGTAATCTCCAAGTTTCTGAAGGAATGCTCGTTTGTTCTGCTGGTAGCTCCGGCATGGCCTCATAGGTTTTGGTATGCGGATCTTGTCCGGATGGCCTCTTGCCATCCGTGGACTCTTCCGCTAAGACCAGACCTTCTGTCGCAAGGTCCTTTTTTCCATCTGGATCTCAAATCCTTAAATTTAAAAGGTATGGAGATTGAACGCTTGATTCTTGGTCAAAGAGGTTTCTCTGACTCTGTGATTAATACTATGTTACAGGCTCGTAAATCTGTATCTAGAGAGATATATTATAGAGTCTGGAAGACTTATATTTCTTGGTGTCTTTCGCATCATTTTTCTTGGCATTCTTTTAGAATTCCGAGAATTTTACAGTTTCTTCAGGATGGTTTAGATAAAGGTTTATCCGCAAGTTCTTTGAAAGGACAAATCTCTGCTCTTTCTGTTCTTTTTCACAGAAAGATTGCTAATCTTCCTGATATTCATTGTTTTGTACAAGCTTTGGTTCGTATAAAACCTGTCATTAAGTCAATTTCTCCTCCTTGGAGTTTGAATTTGGTTCTGGGGGCTCTTCAAGCTCCTCCTTTTGAACCCATGCATTCATTGGACATTAAATTACTTTCTTGGAAAGTTTTGTTCCTTTTGGCGATCTCTTCTGCCAGAAGAGTCTCTGAATTATCTGCTCTTTCTTGTGAGTCTCCTTTTCTGATTTTTCATCAGGATAAGGCGGTGTTGCGAACTTCTTTTGAATTTTTACCTAAGGTTGTGAATTCCAACAACATTAGTAGAGAAATTGTGGTTCCCTCATTATGTCCTAATCCTAAGAATTCTAAGGAGAAATCGTTGCATTCTTTGGATGTTGTTAGAGCTTTGAAATATTATGTTGAAGCTACTAAGTCTTTCCGAAAGACTTCTAGTCTATTTGTTATCTTTTCCGGTTCTAGAAAAGGCCAGAAAGCTTCTGCCATTTCTTTGGCATCTTGGTTGAAATCTTTAATTCATCATGCCTATGTCGAGTCGGGTAAAACTCCGCCTCAAAGGATTACAGCTCATTCTACTAGGTCAGTTTCTACTTCCTGGGCGTTTAGGAATGAAGCTTCGGTTGATCAGATTTGCAAAGCAGCAACTTGGTCCTCTTTGCATACTTTTACTAAATTCTACCATTTTGATGTATTTTCTTCTTCTGAAGCAGTTTTTGGTAGAAAAGTACTTCAGGCAGCGGTTTCAGTTTGAATCTTCTGTTTATGTTTTTCATTAAACTTTTTTTTGGGTGTGGATTATTTTCAGCAGGAATTGGCTGTCTTTATTTTATCCCTCCCTCTCTAGTGACTCTTGCGTGGAAAGATCCACATCTTGGGTAGTCATTATCCCATACGTCACTAGCTCATGGACTCTTGCTAATTACATGAAAGAAAACATAATTTATGTAAGAACTTACCTGATAAATTCATTTCTTTCATATTAGCAAGAGTCCATGAGGCCCGCCCTTTTTTGTGGTGGTTATGATTTTTTTTTTTTGTATAAAGCACAATTATTCCAATTCCTTATTTTATATGCTTTCGCACTTTTTTCTTATCACCCCACTTCTTGGCTATTCGTTAAACTGATTTGTGGGTGTGGTGAGGGGTGTATTTGTAGGCATTTTGAGGTTTGGGAAACTTTGCCCCTCCTGGTAGGAATGTATATCCCATACGTCACTAGCTCATGGACTCTTGCTAATATGAAAGAAATGAATTTATCAGGTAAGTTCTTACATAAATTATGTTTTTTTAAGGGGGGTTTAGAATAGGGGTATGTGGGTGGTGGGTTGTAATGTTGGGGGGTGGTATTGTGTTATTTTTTTTACAGGCAAAAGAGCTGTTTTCTTTGGGGCATGCCCCGCAAAAGGCCCTTTTAAGGGCTGGTAAGGTAAAAGAGCTGTGAACGTTTTTAATTTAGTATAGGGTAGGGACATTTTTTTATTTTGGGGGGCTTTATTATTTTATTAGGGGGCTTAGAATAGGTGTAATTAGCTTAAAAATCTTGTAATCTTTTTTTTATTTTTTTGTAATTTAGTTTAGTTTATTTTATTGAATTTTAGTTTAGATATTTGTAGTTTATTTAATTTATTGATAGTGTAGGTGTATTTGTAACTTAGGTTAGGATTTATTTTACAGGTAAATTGGTAATTATTTTAACTAGGTAGCTATTAAATAGTTATTAACTATTTAATAGCTATTGTACCTAGTTAAAATAAATGCCAAGTTACCTGTAAAATAAATATAAACCCTAAAATAGCTACAATGTAATTATTAATTACATTGTAGCTATCTTAGGGTTTATTTTATAGGTAAGTATTTAGATCTTTAGGGGGTATGTAAGGTAGATGGCGGCGGGGTAGGAGCTCACTTTAGGGGGTAGGTAAGGTAGCTGGCGACGGTGTAGGGGGATCACATTAGGGGGTTATACTTTTATTGTAGGTGGCGGCGGGGTCCGGGAGCGGCGGTTTAGGGGTTAAATACTTTATTAGGGATTGCGGCTGGGGATCGCTGTTGACAGGTAAATAGACATTGCGCATGCGTTAGGTGTTAGGTTTATTTTGCAGCTAGTTTAGGGAGTTACGGGGCTCCAATAGACAGCGTAAGGCTTACTACGGCTGCATTTTGTGGCGAGGTCAAAATGGAGTAAGATTTCTCCATTTTCGCCACGTAAGTCCTTACGCTGTATATTGGATACCAAACTGCGCTGGTTTGGTATACCTGCCTATGGCCCAAAAAACTACGGGCGAAGGCAGAAATATACGAGCGTAACTTCTAGGTTACGCCGTATATGTGATACCAAACCAGCGCAAATTTTGGCGTCGCCGGCTTTTGCGGGCGACGCTGCATATCAGATCGGGCCCCAAGCCCGCAGTGAATACAGCGCAGCTCTGAGAGCTGGTCAATTTTTTTAGAAATTGTATCATGTTTATCCAAGGTAAAATATTTTTAATCTAAAAAGTTAAATGGGATACAACTAACAGGATGTGAATGTTTGTTAACAACTGGTGGTGTGGTGTGTGACATTGAAGGTCACTGGATGATAAGGACAACCCCCACAGGTCTTTTGGTAGATTGTGTTATACCCCACAAACATTCAGACCAAGAACATTTGCCAAGAAAAAAAAAAAATTACAAAAAAGGTCAAACACCAATACATTTTAAAAACCCTGTATTTGACACAATTACTTTGATATTCTTTTAAAATCGGGCCAGATAGCTAGCTGTACTTAATTTATAGTCATAAAATAAATTGAAATAAATAATTTGGTTAATTTAAAAAGGCTTTACGGGCTAGCAATCAAATTACAAAACAAAGGCTGTTAAAGTAATGTTTATTAAAGGGACACTGAACCCAAATTTTTTCTTTCGTGATTCAGATAGTACATGCAATTTTAAGCAACTTTCTTATTTACTCCTATTTAATTTTCTTCATTCTCTTGGTATCTTTATTTGAAAATCAAGAATGTAAGTTTAGAAGCCGGCCCATTTTTGGTGAACGACCTGGGTTGTTCTTGCTGATTGGTGGATAAATTCACTCACCAATAAACAAGTGCTGTCCAGCGTACTAAACCAAAATTTGGCTGGCTCCTTAGCTTAGATGCCTTCTTTTTCAAATAAAGATAGCAAGAGAACAAAGAAAAATTGATAATAGGAGTAAATTAGAACATTGCTTAAAACTGCATGTTCTGTCTGAACCATGAAAGAAACAATATGGGTTCAGTGTCTTTTTAAACACTGATTGCTCTATTGATCCTGGAGAAAACCATCATTTGGAAGCAGCACTGATATGATTTTCAGAGCAAGAATGCACACTTTATACCTTTAGGACCCTATCATTAAAATCCAAATATTTCAGATAATATAAAATGAAATATGTGAAAGTTTGAATCTGCTTTAGTGCATAAACAAACAGAACAGATACACATCTGTCAAATCTTCCTATTGTTCCATGTTGACTGGGGAAGAAGGAATGTGAGTTCTATAAATGATTAGCTTTTATTTATGAAGAACATAATCCAGCACCACTGCTCTAATCTTGACAGAAGCATTTGAAGTGACATTCTAGTGTAAAAAATAAAATAATCTTTTAAGTATTACAAGTTTTAATACATCCTTTATTTTACTCTGACTTTACATGAAACCCAACATTTCTCTTTCATGATTCAGATAGAGCATGCAATTTTAAACAACTTTCCAATTTACTTCTATTATCAATTTTTTTTGTATTCTTTTTATCCTTTGTTGAAAAGCAGGAAGGTAAGTTTAGGAGTGTGCACATGTCTGCAGCAGTTTTGCAACAATGTTATACATTAGCAAGAGCACTAGATGAAAGCACTGTTTTCTGTCATGTAGTTCTTCAGGCATGTGCACGCTACCTATCTAGATATTTCTTCAACAAAGAATAACATAAGAACGAAGCAAATTTGATATTAGAAGTAAATTGGAAACTTTTTTTAAATTGTATTTTATGTTTGAATCATGAAAGATAAAATGTGGGTTTCATATCCCTTTAAGAATTTCAAATTGCACTTGTTAAACACAGCCATTCTATTCCAGGTGAAGACTCGGCTAGTAAATAAAACATATGTATTGATGGTTCCAATTTGTTCACCAGCTGTTTCCTCAGTCCTCATCTGGAATGGCACAGGAGCAGAGCTTTGATTACATTTTGTAGGGGTTAACACATAATAAAAGTAATGAACAAATGAGCAAATTTTATTTTGACACTAGAATGTGCCAGTAAATGAATCTATTATGGAGAAGAGGAAAACAAACTGGAGAGTTTACCCTATAGAAAGACAAATGGTGTGCAGAATCAATAGATCAATAAAGTTTTAGTGTCAGCCGTGCAGCAAATTCTATTATGGAAATTAGATCATTCTTTTGAAAGAATGCTGACATGTCAAAACTACTTGATTTTATTTTGAAGCCTACACGGTTTAGAGTTAGATTTGTATAATTTCCTCTAAATGGGCTAAAAGTCACCTTGAGTAGTTGATTCATGTCAATCCATTCTTGTATTAGAATTAGATATCATTAGACATCACATTAAAATATGGTAGTCTACAATATTAGTGCATCTCCCAAAAGCAACGATATCAACCCTGAGTATTGGTTGCCAGAGAACGGATGACACTTTTCTCTAAATGTTACAGCCCTCTTTGGCCTACTTTCCATTGAGGTGGTAAAGATTTGAAACTGGTGGTATTATAAAAAATCCCCATAGACTTTACTGGAGATAAATGTTTTTGTCACCAGTTTCCACAATTTACCACATCAGTTAAGCTGAAATTAAGAAGCAGCTGTCATTAAGACTGCAGCTCCTTAAAGGGACACTGAACCCAAATCTTTTCTTTTGTGGCTCAGATAGAGCATGACATTTTAAGCAACTTTCTAATTTACTCCTATTATCAAATTTTCTTAATTCTCTTGGTATCTTTATTTGAAATGCAAGAATGTAAGTTTAGATGCCGGCCCATTTTTGGTGAACAACCTGGGTTGTCCTTGCTGATTGGTGGATAAATTCATCCACCAATAAAAAAAAGTGCTGTCCAGGGTACTGAACAAAAAACTTAGATGCCTTCTTTTTTAAATAAAGATAGTAAGAGAATGAAGAAAAATTGATAATAGGAGTAAATTAGAACATTGCTTAAAACTGCATGTTCTGTCTGAACCATGAAAGAAACAATTTGGGTTCAGTATCCCTTTAAACACTGATTGCTGTATTGATCCTGGAGAAAACCATCATTTGGAAGCAGCACTGTTATGATTTTCAGAGCAAGAATGCACACTTTATACCTTTAGGACCCTATCATTAAAATCCAAATATTTCAGATAATATAAAATGAAATATGTGAAAGTTTGAATCTGCTTTAGTGCATAAACAAACAGAACAGATACACATCTGTCAAATCTTCCTATTGTTCCATGTTGACTTGGGAAGAAGGAATGTGAGTTCTATAAATGATTATCTTTTATTTATGAAGAACATAATCCAGCACCACTGCTTTAATCTTGATAGAAGCATTTGAAGTGACATTCTAGTGTAAAAAATAAAATAATCTTTAAAGTATTACAAGTTTTAATACATCCCTTATTTTACTCTGACTTTACATGAAACCCAAACATTTCTCTTTTATGATTCAGATAGAGCATGCAATTTTAAACAACTTTCCAATTTACTTCTATTATCAAATTTTCTTTGTTTTCTTTTTATCCTTTGTTGAAAAGCAGGAAGGTAAGTTTAGGAGTGTGCACATGTCTGCAGCAGTTTTGCAACAATGTTATACATTAGCAAGAGCACTAGATGGAAGCACTATTTTCTGTCATGCAGTTCTTCAGGCATGTGCACGCTACCTATCTAGATATTTATTCAACAAAGAATAACATAAGAACGAAGCAAATTTGATATTAGAAGTAAATTGGAAACTTTTTTAAAATTGTATTTTATGTTTGAATCATGAAAGAAAAAATGTGGGTTTCATATCCCTTTAAGTATTTCAAATTGCACTTGTTAAACACAGCCATTCTATTCCAGGTGAAGACTCGGCTAGTAAATAAAGCATATGTATTGATGGTTCCAATTTGTTCACCAGCTGTTTCCTCAGTCCTCATCTGGAATGGCACAGGAGCAGAGCGTTGACTACATTTTGTAGGGGTTAACACATAATAAAAGTGATGAACAAATGAGCAAATTTTATTTTGACACTAGAATGTCCCAGTAAATGAATCTATTATGGAGAAGAGGAAAACAAACTGGAGAGTTTACCCTATAGAAAGACAAATTGTGTGCAGAATCAATAGATCAATAAAGTTTTAGTGTCAGCCGTGCAGCAAATACTATTATGGAAATTAGATCATTCTTTTGAAAGAATGCTGACATGTCAAAACTACTTGATTTTATTTTGAAGCCTACACGGTTTAGAGTTAGATTTGTATAATTTCCTCTAAATGGGCTAAAAGTCACATTGAGCAGTTAATTTATGTCAATCCATTCTTGTATTAGAATTAGATATCATTAGACATCACATGAATCATAGAATTAAAATATGGTAGTCTACAATATTAGTGCATCTTCCAAAAGCAACGATATCAACCCTGAGTATTGGTTGCCAGAGAACGGATGACACTTTTCTCTAAATGTTACAGCCCTCTTTGGCCTACTTTCCATTGAGGTGGTAAAGATTTGAAACTGGGGGTATCATAAAAAATCCCCATAGACTTTACTGGAGATAAATGTTTTTGTCACCAGGTTCCACAATTTACCACAACAGTCGAGCTGAAATTAAAGGATTACTTTCTGTTATAATTTTTAAGCTAAACAACTAACATATTAAAGTTAATAAACATTAATTAAAACCTACTGACCTATATTTTATCCAAAACGAAGTTTCATAACGTTCTAAAAGTTATATCTTTTATTCGCCGATGATGTCACGTTATCCTGCCCACTATTTTCAGCACTGCGTGTTCAAAATACTTAAACCAATAACTTTGTGTTTAAAGCGCCATTTTGAAACCTAGGTATTGTAAACGGATTGGTACAGAGCAAAGGATACCCACGGAGTGGGTTTGGAAAACAATTAAATTTGCAGACAAGATTTCTGATATACGGTAGAGATGTGTTAATGAAATGCTATTGATAAAAAGCGTATTTGGAATAGTTAGTAACAGGCATAGAAAATATTTACTTACAGTGGCCCTTTAAGAAGCAGCTGTCATTAAGACTGCAGCTCCTTAACCTGTCTGCAAGCTTTTAGGTGGTGGATTGAAATCATCCCGATCCGATCAGGGTGATTGGCAGCCTCTGCTAGTGGCCGATTGGCCGCCAGTGAGCGGCACTGCACAAGCATTTTGCTGGAAATGCTTGTGCATTGCAATGATAAATGCCAACAACGCATGCCACTTGACATATAGTAAATCTACCCCTAGGGCTTTGTCAGCAGTTCATGTTGTTTAGCTATAAAGTTAATGCAATTGTTAACCCTTCTATGGCTGAATGAACTTGCACTGTCATTATTACTATAATTTATTAGTAAATTGTCACCATATTACAAAGCCTGGTACATGAGATTGGGTACATGACACAATCATAGAAAAAGAGAGCTTACAATTTACATCATATTGTTATGGATAATAATAAACGACTAACTATATAATCACAGGCAGATAGGGTGTGTGTTCTGTGTGCTATATTTTTATCTTTACTACTGTTGTATATGAGATCATTTATGGGGAAGTGTAGCTTATAAAAATGTAATGGCAGACTGGTTTTTCCTCTAGCAACGTTCATAAAAACACCTGTGCGCGCCTGCAGAACCCCTAATTAAAGTGACAACAATAACCTTATTTTTAACATTCACATAAAAGAGGGCTGAGAAGCCATGTGACATTTATGGTTGGTTTGCTTGAAGAAAGGAAAGGAAAAAAAAGGAATGCATGTCGGTGCACAACTGATGTTCATGCATTCATTGCTTACTGATTTATAAAGATAACTCCCAGAGACGCAATGATAGGTCAGCCTCCACAAACATGAAACAAATGTTGGTGATCACAACGAACGGGTGAAAAAGTCAAACAAAAAAAACGTCATATCTATTAAAACATCCCCCTTTGAAGCAACACAGAAAAATGCGTAATATCCAAACTGTAAAATGGGAACCATTATAGTGTGTGTTCCAATGAATCTGCATATCCAAAACAGCAGTCACAGGTAAACCAGATTAATCAGTTGCCAGCAAGCAATCTGCCTGTGGCCAGGAGAGCTTTGCCCAGCAGCAGCCCAGCCCAGCCCCCTGCTCTCCTCCTCCTTGAGCTGGGCTCCTCCACCCTCCCCTCTGTCAGCTGTGCTGCTGCGGCATGGCTTTCTGCTAGAAGCTGTCATACATGTTGTGTCTCTTGTGCTGTCATTTCAGCTCCCCCACTGCTAGATGTGAGGGATGGGAGAGTGAGGTGGTTGCATCGCTGTGCAGCCTAAGGAGGGATAGTGCACACAGCGGCAGGTGTGCTGCAAAGGGTTAATCAAGAAGGAGGTCAAATCCAAAACATATTGGAAACCTGAAGATGGCGGAAGGGCCAGTGAAATCACCTCAACAGAGCATTAAGGTGTCCACAGGGGCCACAGGTAAGGATCTGATATGCATTCCAGCACTATTAACCCTTTAGCTGCCAGAAAACGTTGAACAATTGCAAGCATAGGTAACCATGGGTTAAATCAGCTTTGGCACAATTTAAGTACCTGTACAGTTTGCATGGATTAGGCTCCTTCCTTATGGGCATTTGGCAAAATACTCTGTATTGAGTGTTATGTTCTTGATGAGCAGGTCTGGATGATAAAAAAAATCTTGCATTTTAGTGGAGCAGCTGCTAATTTGTGGTTAAACCTTTATGACTGTGTGGGCTGCAGGGTAGTAGGACGGGTTGGATTTCTTTCTCCTATCTCCACATTTGTGCAGGTTGGCAGAATGTTGTAATGAACAGCAATATGGTCAAAGTACATAAGGGGTGGAAATCTACAAGATGCATGACCTGTGCGCTTGTTAATCATCTTGCATTTGTATGTGTGCGTCTTTAATAGAATAGCTCCACTAAAATGTGCTTTAGCTACGAGAAAACCTCATTTTGATGGCTTATTAGAGAGACCAGGTTTTCTCTTCTTGTATCATAAAAAGGCTGATGTAGTTAGATGAATGACATATAATACAGTGCATTTGTGATTTGGGTAAGAGGAGTTTTTTTTTTCCTGCTGTATCTATGTCTAGCACATTTCCGGTCACTGCAGTGATACATTACCACCATTGGTCTAATTGGACATGTCCTTGAAAATGTAGAAATCTTTAACCATATGGAATATTTATTTTTGTGTTAATAATGTGCCCAGGTTTGCATTGGATTGGGTTACACTTCAGAACTATACATTTTTTTTTATTATAATCTGACCAACATTTTAACCACATACTGTGTTAAAAAAAAAAAAAAATTACACACATCAAAATAATTATTTGTTCCTGCTGGATTTTCCCCATTGCTGCAAGGTGATCTGCAATGTTCTACTGCAGTTTAGTAAATACTAGAACTGTTAAGGGGGGTTAACTTTATTAAACTGCAATCATTTAATGGCATGATTATGGGCTGGAAACTATTACATATAACAGAAAAACTTTTGAAATTAAATCAAAATAGTTTGGCGCTTTATTTAAAGGATCAGTAAAGTACCTTTAAAATGAAACATTAACCCCTTAATGACCGGACCATTTTTCAATTTTCTTACCCTTAATGACAATGGCTATTTTTACATTTCTGCAGTGTTTGTGTTTAGCTGTAATTTTCCTCTTACTCATTTACTGTACCCACACACATTATATACCGTTTTTCTCGCCATTAAATGGACTTTCTAAAGATACCATTATTTTCATCATATCTTATAATTTACTATAAAAAAATATATAAAATATGAGGAAAAAATTGAAAAAAACACACTTTTTCTAACTTTGACCCCCAAAATCTGTTACACATCTACAACCACCAAAAAAAAACATATGCTAAATAGTTTCTAAATTTTGTCCTGAGTTTAGAAATACCCAATGTTTACATGTTCTTTGCTTTTTTTGCAAGCTATAGGGCAATAAGTACAAGTAGCACTTTGCTATTTCCAAACCACTTTTTTTTCAAAATTAGCGCTAGTTACATTGGAACACTGATATCTGTCTGGAATCCCTGAATATCCATTGACATGTATATATTATTTTTAGAAGACATCCCAAAGTATTGATCTAGGCCCATTTTGGTATATTTCATGCCACCATTTCACTGCCAAATGCGATCAAATAAAATAAATTGTTTACTTTTTCACAAATTTTTTCACAAACTTTAGGTTTCTCGCTGAATTTATTTACAAACAACTTATGCAATTATGGCATACATGGTTGTAAAAACCTTTCTGGGATCCCCTTTGTTCAGAAATAGCAGACATATATGGCTTTGGCGTTGCTTTTTGGTAATTAGAAAGCCGCTAAATGCCGCTGCACACCACGTGTGTATTATGCCCAGCAGTGAAGGGGTTAATTAGGTAGCTTGTAGGGAGCTTTTAGGTTTAATTGTAGTGTAGTGTAGTGTAGTAGACAACCCAAATTATTGATCTAGGCCCATTTTGGTATATTTCATGCCACCATTTCACCGCCAAATACGATCAAATAAAAAAAAGACTGTTAAATTTATCACAATTTTAGGTTTCTCACTGAAATTATTTACAAACAGCTTGTGCTATTATGGCACAAATGGTTGTAAATACTTCTCTAGGATCCCCTTTGTTCAGAAATAGCAGACATATATGGCTTTGGCGTTGCTTTTTGGTAATAATAAGGCCGTTAAATGCTGCTGCGCAGCACACTTGTAATATGCCCAGCAGTTAGGGGTTAATTAGGTAGCTTGTAGGGTTAATTTTTAGCTCTATTGTAGAGATCAGCCTCCCACCTGACACATCCCACCCCCTGATCCCCCCTGACCCCCCTCAAACAGCTCTCTTCCCTCCCCCACCTCACAATTGTCACCGCCATCTTAAGTACTGGCAGAAAGTCTGCCAGTACTGAAATAAAAAGCTTTTTTTTTTTTTTTTATACTGTCTGCAGTGATGGATCCCCCCTTACCCCACAACCTCCCTGAACCCCCCATACATTTCTCTAACACTCCCCTGGACCCCCTCTACATATATGCCTCCATCTTGGGTACTGGCAGCTGTCTGCCAGTACCCAATTTGCCCCCCAAATTTGTTTGTTTTTTAACTTTTTTATGTAAAGCATTTGTTTTCTGTAGTGTAGCTGGCCCCCCTCAACAATCTACATCCCTCCCAGATCCCTTACTAAAATACAGAGATCAGCATTCATCTGTATTGTTTTTTTTTTTTTTTTATGCACATTTTGCGTGCACGCGCGCACACGCGCACACACCGCCCCCCCCGGCCGCACCAGCCCACAATCGCCGACAAGATCGGTAAGAGAGGCAATATATTACAACGGCAATCAGTGCCGATGGAAGCTGCTCCCACCCACCAACGTGAACAAATGTTTAGCCATCAATGGCCGATGCAGAGAGGGCCACAGAGTGGCCCTTTCTGCATCGGTGGGTAATATAGGGGATTGCAGTGATGTCTCAATATTGAGACATCACTACAATCCCTTGTAAGCAGCTGGAAGCGATCATGATCGCTCCCAGCACTTCAAAAGGTACGTCCTCTGTCATTAAGGGGTTAAAGGGACACTGAACCCAATTTTTTTTCTTTTGTGATTCAGATAGAGCATGCAATTTTAAGCAACTTTCTAATTGACTCCTATTATCAAATTGTCTTCATTCTCTTGGTAACTTTATTTGAAATGCAAGAATGTAAGTTTAGATGCCGGCCCATTTATGGTGAACAAACTGGGTTGTTCTTGCTGATTGGTGGATAAATTCACCCACCAATAAAAAGGTGCTTTCCATGGGACTGAACCAAAAAAATAGCTTAGATGCCTTCCTTTTCAAATAAAGAAAGCAAGAGAACAAAGAAAAATTGATAATAGGTGTAAATTTGAAAGTTGCTTAAAATTGCATGCTCTATCTGAATCACGAAAGAAAATATTTGGGATCAGTGTCTTCATGATTGAGATGGGGCATACAATTTTAAACAACCTCCCAATTTGCTTCTATTTTCTTATTTGCTTCCTTCTCTTCATAGCCTTTGTGTTAGGAGCAGTACAAGGAGCTAGCTGCTGATTGGTGGCTTCACATATAGGCCTCTAGTTATTGGCTCATCAGATGTGTTCAGCTAGCTCCCAAGAATACATTGATGCTCTTCCAACAAAGGATACCAAGAAAATAAAGCAAATTTGATAAAATAAGTAAATTGGAAAGTTGATTATTAGACAGTGACATGGTCTAATTCATTATGTTTTTTTTTGTTTTTTTTTACATTTCTTTATTGAAAAACCATATAAAATATACAGCAAAGCAGAAAAGTAAGCAAAGAGTGTCAAATACAATATTATTGCAACCACTCGTTACTTCTCTATCACATACTTATAATTACCAAATAATTACCAAATCCTGCCCCTACTTCACTCTCATTTCCTCTAATTAAACCAGTCAACACATTAGATTTGTATAATCAACAAATGCAAGATAACAAGACAATGCAATAGCACTTAGCCTGAACTTCAAATGAGTAGTAGATTTTTTTTATAACAAATTTCAAAGTTATGTATATTTCCACTCCCCCTGTACCATGTGACAGCAATCAGCCAATCACAAATGCATATACGTATAGTCTGTGAATTCTTGCACATGCTCAGTAGGATCTGGTGACTCAAAAAGTGTAAATATTAAAGACTGTGCACATTTTTTTTAATGGAAGTAAATTGGAAAGTTGTTTAAAATTACATACTGTATCTGAATCATGAAAATTTAATTTAACCTGAGTGTCCCTTTAATTATTATTCTAGATGCATACAAATTCCTTTTAAATGACTTGTCTACTCCCAACCCCTCTCTCCCCCCCCCCCAGCCTCCAGAAAAAAAGGGGAAAGGGGGGTGAAAAACTACACCACCCCTTCCCCACTCCCATCAGAGATAATGGAATTATCTGTGATATATTTAGCAAAACATCTTCCCCCATATGCTTAATAAATTTCAGCTATATGTTCTTATAAATCAAGATATTTCCTTTGCTATAAAGTTTGGTATCATAAGCCTCCAGGTATACTTATTTGACTAACATTTTTTTTAATGCTCCCATAGAAGGAATCTTATTGTTGATCCAATTTACATAGATTAAAGATCTCGTTAAAATTATAACCCATTGAATAAATCTAGTGTTTACCCCCCAATTTACCTCCTTATTTAAGAAGATTGAGTTTTCTCACGTTAATTGAATCTTCTTCCTTATTACCACAGATAAAAAGAACTCAATTTTACCCCACAAATGTCTAATCCTGGGACATTCAAACACCAAATGAATTATAGATGGATCTGCCGCCCCACATTTTACGCACTTATTATCTATTAAATTATTCCATTTTTGTGCCCTCCTTGGTGTAACATAATCAAAATGTATTAATCTAAAATGGGAGTCCCTAAGTTTAGCTGACTTCGTAATATTCTTGATAACTCCAAAACTCTTAGAAATAATCTCACTTGTACTGAGGTTATATTTAACCCACTTATTAGTATACACTACAATAACTCTCTCCATCTCTGGAGTTTGCAATATGCCATATAAAAGGGACAATAGACCCTTTTTGACTCTTGGACAATCTAAAATCGCATGCTTATGAACAATTCTTGGCTCTTTGCCTATCATTTGCAACAGGTAATGTTTTGCCAGAAAGAAGTAAAACTTGTCCGCTGTTAACACTCCATATTTTAACTGGAACTCCCTAAAATTATATGGGCGTAGTGATAGGGCGTTAATTAATTCATTATTATGTTATTTTTTGCATTACTGACACTAGTGATTGGTAGCTATGTGTGGCTGCTGCGCCTGATTGGTTTATTGGCTTTGTTCTGTTCAGGAGCTTTAATGCTTGCTGCTTCCAAGCAGGATATTGCCTTTGTATTTAACCGGAATCAAACACTAGTAGATTGGCTATTGAAAAACAATTGACGCAAACACGGTGTTAAAGCATTACAAAAAAACATTTATACTCCCACAGTATGTTCATTTATTACATGATATTTGAAAAATTTTGCAATCACAAAGTGCTTACTGTTTCTATAGACCCTAGGTTGCCACCTCAGCCATGTTTTCCTGGACACTTATGAGTTACACATGCTGCAGGGTTTGCAGGGAGGAACATGTATTGTGTTTCTGGACAGCACTATTATATTCCTCCCTGCAGCATGTGTAACTTATAAGTGTTCTGTATTTAAGGGATGGGTGGCTGAGTGAGTGCCCATAAAGAATCTGAAGTATGTCTTGCAGAATTCAGAACATGCAACATGCTGGACAGTGGTTGCTTAATCAGTGCAGGAGCATTGGATGAATGAAATATAATAATTATTCTCGGGTGGCTTTTCTAATGGTGCATCACTATACTGCAAGACAATGTACATTTTGCTAACAAAATGAAGGCATTTTAAATGGTTTTGAAAGGCACTTGCTTAGAGCCTAAGGTGCTGGTAATGACTCAATTTGCATCATTGCAAACATGATACAAGCCCCGCTGGCTCTCTGAGCAAGTGCTGTGTTTAAAATAATGGTGCATAGAGAATATCTTGCTATGCTTCACATGCAGAGAAAAATACTAACACTTAAACAGTGATAACTTTACTAGAAGCTTTTTCGCCAATACATGTATATTGCAAATATGTTTCTATTCAACAATGTTATTAAAGTGACAGTAAACTCTTCCCTTTATAAAAATAGTTCTGGAAAGTTAGTGATATTTTAGATGGAGATTCATTCATCAGTTGTAATTAAGTTGCGCTCTAACTTACTTTTCTGTGAGCTAAAGGTTTGAATTGATCTCCAATCAGTGCTGTAGCTACAACAAAAGACACCCAAAGGGGAGTGTGCTGATTGAACCATTGTCCAAACAGTTAGCTCACAGAAAACTTGACTGAAGTGAGTGGCGGAGCACAGGGAATTTGAATTTCATATCTATATTAAAAAAACAAGTTATAGCGCAACTTTATTACAACTGATGAATTAAACTTCATCTAAAATATCACTAACATTCCGTATCTGTTTTTAAAAAGGGGAAATTTTACCATCACTTTAATCTATGTGCATTTTTGACTGGAATGTTGCTTTAAAATATTTTGTTATAGAAATATTTTGCAATGTAGCAGTTAATTGCTGGTATATACTATGCATACATAGAAAATGTACTTTAACTGTTGCACATAGGGCATACAACCACATACCTTCACATGATTGCTAAATGTCAGTATTAAACAAGTCACTAGTGTTTTAATGGAGCTATTTTTTTATACACCTCTGATTTAAAATGCATAACCACACAACAAGTTGCTCTGTATAAAATGTAACTGGAATTCAACCTGGCCCCAATTAAGACTATTTGCAAGGTGAATACTCCCATTCATAGCATGTGTGCTGTTCTTGATAGTTTTGAATAGGCAATGGATATTCTTAAAATGGGAATAAACTTTGCTGTCTCATTTTGATGCACATTTACAGAAAATAAACCCTCTGTATAGAACGCCTATTTGTATTTGGCATGGACAAATATAGTCTGTATACAATGATCAGTGACTGATAGGGAAACTCCCACAGTTTGTTTTTGTTGTATGAGTAAAATTCTCAACAATTATTAAAAAACAAAACACATTTTTTTTATTCAGTATGTTTTAAAAAAGTACCCTTTTATGCAATAAGGGTAAAAAATCTCTTTGATCTTCTTCTTTTAACCAGTTTGCCCACGGAATAATGACCAAAATGTCGTTTATAGCATAGGATTTGATATGCTAGACATCTACTGAATGCTTACAAGATGTGATTTACTGAAAATTTAGATTAAAAAAAATAATAATTGTAAAATGAATAGAAAGATGCATGTGTAATGAAATAAATAAGAAGTTGACTTTAGTGAAAACAAACTAGTTGAATGAGAAACAAAGTTTAGCCATATCAGCAGCACTGGAGACATGTAGTGCATAATACAAGTATCATGCACAAGGCCTCTGACCACCACAAGGAAACAAAAGAGGTTCATTCCTGGACTATACTTCAATTGCCAACAGTTCTGTTTTTCACGGCCAGTCACTTTTTTTTGCCTTACTGTCTCTGCTGTCCCATGTATTTAGTTTAATAATATTTGTGCAGTACTCCCACCACAGATGTCACTGTGGCTCTCAATTACTCATAGCTAACTGTATGTAAGTTGTTGTTTTTTTTCTGAAAATTTATCTGTGATCTTCTGTTATGTTGACCATGGGGGGTAGGAGATAATTGGTGATAAAACCAGGCATCTCAATAGTTTTGCACAAATTGAAACATGTGTAATTTCCCCCATTTGTTCATTGAGGCTTTGCTTAGTGGGGACTTAAAGGGACTGTCTATTGAATATTTTTATTGTTTAAAAAGAAACATAATCCCTTTATTACCCATTCCCCAGTTTTGCATAACCAACACTGTTATATTAATACACTTTTAACACTGAGATTACCTTATATCTAAGCTTCTACAGACTGCCCCCTTATTTCTTATTTATTTAAATAATTTATTTTAAGGTCAGCGATGAAAAACAAAGTACACGGTTACAGAGGATATACAAAATAAAAAGAAACGGTTATATATATCTTAACAAACATAGTAAGCATCCGTATATTTATAGATTCTTAGTGCATTGCTGACACATTTTTTCGTATATAAATCCTAAAATAAAGAAGAGAAAAAGAAAAAAGAAGAAAGAAAAGGGGGGAAAGGAAAGGAAAAAAAAAAAAAGAAAAGAAAGAAAAAAAAAAATGCTCTCTACTCCATCGTCCCCCTCCACCCTCTAAGATATATTATTAGTACCATGATACTGGAAATATGTTACGTAAGATTAGACCTTCAAAGTATACGGATTTCTGAAATGATTTGGTGAGTATATATTGTGTGGGAAGCGGATAAGTCTTTATTATTTTCAACCATTTGTTAAAGAAACGTTGTATTTGCTTATCACATGTACTACACACATTATATTGCTCAAACATAATCTGTGCTTTGACCGCTTGTGAGAATAAGCTAAAAGGGAGAGGTTTATTGCTTTTCCAATTTTTCAGAATCAAATTCCTTACTATTAAAATAATAGTATTAACTAGATTATGGGATACTGAATCCGATGCCAGAAAAAATATAGTTTTTGGATCAAAGAAAAAGTGCTCCTTTGTACTCTTATTTAACCAGTGGTTTACTTTACGCCATAGCTGGTTTATTTTTGGACAATACCAGAAACAATGAAGTAGATTCGCTGTAGGAAATTGACATTTATAGCAATGGCCTTGCAGTTCTGATGACCAACGAGCAAGTCTTTTAGGTGAAATATATGCGTTATTAAGAAGTTTTAGATGAGATTCCTTCCAGGAGAAGGGAAGGAGCGCATCGCTCACCCATTTGATGCTTTTACTGATTGTTTCACCACCCATTTCGTCAAAATGTTTAGTCCAGTATGATAGACACTGTTCCATAATTAACTGGCCTTGTTTTGCGAGCAAGATTTTGTATAATAGCGAGATTGAATGATTCCCCTGACTGTATAGATTAATATAGTCACCGACTCTATCATATTTCCCCGACCAGGGCCCCATCTGCATCTTTTCCTGTATAAAATGACGAATCTGGAGATATGCATAAAAAGATTTGTTCGAGAGATTATACTGTATAGCAATATTCTCGAAGGTGCGCACCCCAAGTCCATCATCTAGTAATTGTGCTATCGAAGTTAGGCCCTTGCTGGCCCAGCTATTATATATTGCATATTGGAGCCCCGGCTGAAACTCCGGGTTACCTCTAATAGGAAGAAAAGTGGATACGTGGAAGTTAATCTTTAATCGAGAACAGAGTTACTGCCATGCTTTAACAATATTGTAGATACTAACCAATGTTTTGATTTTTCCGGGAAGTCGCATATGGGGGCAATGTAAAGCCGCTATGAGGGAAAAAGGATTTATAAGCTTCTCCTCCGCTTTACTATTTGTTAAGTAATCGGAGGAAAGTAGCCAATCTACTCCAAATCGTGCAAGAATAGCTATATTGTATGTCTTAATGTCCGGAAATGCAAGACCTCCAAACTCCTTAGATTGAGAGAGCTTTCTTATAGAAAGCATATGTCTACTTTTATTCCAAATAAGATCCGCACATACTCGGTTAAAGAACTTAATATCTTTGTTCTGAATAAATAGCGGCAAATTATTCATAATATATAGTAACTGAGGAAAAAGAATAGATTTAATAAGCATTATCTTAGCGGTTAATGAAAGTGGAAAAAGACTCCAACAATGTAATCTGTGTGTAATATTAGAAAAGAATGCTGTATAATTAAGTTTGTACCATAGCTTAGGGTCTTTATGCAATTGGATCCCTAGGTATCTAAAGCTGTCCACTTCTCTGAAATTATGTTGCCTAAAACTCTCCTTTATGTTTGTGAATCCATAGTATCTCTGATTTGAGAGCATTCACTTTATAGCCTGAAATTAAACTGAACTGTTCTAGTATTTCAAGTGCTTTTGGCATATTTCTTTTAGTGTTTTTAAAGTACAGTAATAGGTCATCGGCATATAGTGAGAGAACACAGACTTGCGATCCTAAGTTTATTCCCGAAATTTCTTGTCGGAGATATATTGCCATAGGTTCTATGGCAATATTGAAGAGAAGGGGAGAGAGTGGACAACCTTGTCGTGTCCTTTTTTCTAATTTAAGAAACGGAGTTTGGCAACCATTGACCAAGATAGTAGAAATAGGGAAATTATATATGGATTTGACAAAATGAGTTATATTCCCAGAGAAGCCAAAGTTGGACAAAGAGTTGTAGAGGTGTTGCCAGATAATAGAATCAAAAGCCTTCTCAGCGTCAATCAGCACCATAGCAAAGTCCTGTTTACATGTTACTTTATCTCTATGCAATTTATTCCATAAATGTTCAAGGATCATATATGTTCTACGAATATTTTTTGTAGGGGATCTACCCATCATAAAACCCGACTGATCTGGATTGATAATTTCCTGTAATAAGTTTTTAAGTCTGTTAGCAATAATAGTTGTAAGTAATTTATAATCTACGTTTAATAGAGAAATCCGTCTGTATGATCCAGGGTCTGATGGGTCTTTGTTCTTTTTAAGTATAAGAGTGATAATTGACGCTGAGAAGAATCTAGACATGACTTTTTTTTAACATAGTACTCATTAAACAGCATGGTAAGAATAGAAGCAATCTCATCTTTAAGCAGTCTATAAAACTCGGCAGGTAGTTGGTCTGGGCCTGGGGCCTTGCCAAGTTTAGCTTCTTCTATAGCTTTTGTAACTTCCATTGTTGTTGTTATGGGAAGATTCAGAGGAAACTACTGGACATGTGATATTGTTCCAAAACATCACGTTGTCCTCTGGGTCAATTGTTTTAGCTGCGTAAATCTTTTGGTAATAATTAAAAAACACGCTTTTAATATCCGCCAACGCTGTATAATTCTTAATACCCACTACGATCTGCTCAATCATATTATTCTTTTTCCTGACCTTATCAAGTCTGGCAAGATATTTAGCCGATTTACCATAGTGTCCAGTATAAAGGGCGTTCATTCTCATTACTTCATTAGTCAATTTGGATTTTAAAAAAAGGTGCCTGTCTTGCCTGGCTAGGTTATATTTATCCCATAATTTTTTTAGCGGAGTATTTACATAATTTCTATAGGTGTTTGTGACTGTATTTGCTAACTGCAGTTCGCGTGCTCTATATTTCTTTTTGGCTATAATCATATAGGCTTTAATCTGCCCTCTAAAAAATGCCTTTGCGGCTTCCCAGAAAATTTCTGGTTTATCTAAATAAAGATAATTATCAGTGCTATATTTTTGCCATTTGTGGCGTAGCCAGTGTTGGAATGGAATGTTATTTATTAGATATTTTGGAAAATAAAAATTGTTTGTTACTTCTACCGAGGGGGGTCGAAGTTCAATTTCAAGGGAGATTATAGCGTGATCAGTAACCGCGATATCATTTATCTGAGCCTTAATTCTAGCTTTAAGAAGAGGACTAGAAATTAAAAAAAAAATCAATCCGAGAGAAGGATCTGTGAGATTTAGATTTGCACGTATATGATTTAGTGTTGGGGTGTTGGATACGCCAGATGTCATGGAGTTTAAGATTTTTACAAATCTGACGAAATAGGCGAGGTTTTTGGGGAGGAGAGGTATACTGCTTGGGTGAAAATCTATCAAGAGAAGGCATAGGAGTTAAATTAAAATCACCTGCCACTATAATATTCTGATCTAAGTTAGGCGATAGTTTAATGGTAATATCATCCCAGAAAGCCTGGTCTACATTATTAGGCCCATAAATATTACCCAATACATAGCAGACCCCAGCAATCTCAATATGTAAGATTAACCACCTGTCTTGTGGATCAATTTGAATGTTCTGAATGTTATATTGTAAATTTTTGTTGATGAGAAAAGCAACCCCTTTCCTCCTCCTGGAACAATCTGAGGCAATAACCTTTCCTATCCATTTACACTTAAACTTCTCCATCTCTGCTTTCTTTAAGTGCGTCTCCTGCAACCAAACAACATCTGGTTTATATCTAGCGAGTTGTTTGATAATTATTTTTCTTTTGCTAGGAGATGTTACTCCACCAACGTTCCAAGAAAGACATTTGAATTTGTCTATCATTGTACTAAAATATCAAAAATATGGATAAAAAGACAAAGAGTATGCCATGTCCGGATAGGGGCGAGGAGGGGGAAGGGAGAGAGGAGGAGAAAAAAAAAAAAAAAAAAAAAGAGAAAAGAAGTAAAAAGAAGAACACAAAACAGCCCACAGGCCCTTTGGACTGTGGACGGATTGATAATATAAGCTTCTCACGACACGTCGACAATTTTAGCCTCAGCAGGCTAACAAACAGTTTAAAAATAAAAAAACACATAATACTCGTGTATGCTTCTAATTTAAGATATCGGTGTCTGGGATTCTACCAGATTACTTTCTTATTTTTGCAAAATTCCCTGGCTTCTAACGTGTTATTGAGGATACATTTACCATCTTGTTCCTCTATTACAACTTTAGCTGGATAAACAAGTCTGGCCTTGAAGCCAGCATTAATCAGTTTGGTACAATATGGGGCTAAATCTTTCCTTTTAGAGGCAGTCTCACTGGAATAGTCTTGGAATATTAAAACTTTACTTTGGCCTATGTATAGATTATCCATCTTTCTATAGAGTTTTAAAATATTCATCTTGTCCTGGTAATTAAGATATTTAACCATCACTGGTCTATTATAATTCTTGTCTCTTATAGTATCCCTGGTTGGCCCCAGCCTATGTGCCCTTTCTACTGGTATTGGTGAATCTTTTTGTGAAATACCAACAGCCAGGGGGAGAGTTGTGTTTGAGAAGTAGATTAAATATAAATAATCCCCATTATCGGGAAGGCCAATTATTTTAAGATTATTTAGTCTCAAGCGATCTTCTAACTCGTGTATTTTTGCTTGCAGCACTTTCAAAGTTTTAGGCCTAGATTTGGAGTTTGGCGTTAGCCGTGAAAACCAGCGTTAGAGGCTCCTAACGCTGGTTTTGGCCGCCCGCTGGTATTTGGAGTCAGTGATTAAAGGGTCTAACGCTCACTTTTCAGCCGCGACTTTTCCATACCGCAGATCCCCTTACGTCAATTGCGTATCCTATCTTTTCAATGGGATCTTTCTAACGCTGGTATTTAGAGTCGTTTCTGAAGTGAGCGTTAGACATCTAACGACAAAACTCCAGCCGCAGGAAAATAGCAGTAGTTAAGAGCTTTCTGGGCTAACGCCGGTTCATAAAGCTCTTAACTACTGTACCCTAAAGTACACTAACACCCATAAACTACCTATGTACCCCTAAACCGAGCTCCCCCCACATCGCAGCCACTCGATTAAAATTTTTTAACCCCTAATCTGCCGACCGCCACCTACGTTATACTTATGTACCCCTAATCTGCTGCCCCTAACCCCGCCGACCCCTGTATTACATTTATTAACCCCTAACCTGCCCCCCACAACGTCGCCGCCAGCTACTTAAAATAATTAACCCCTAATCTTCCGACCGCAAAGCGCCGCCACCTACGTTATCCCTATGTACCCCTAATCTGCTGCCCCTAACACCGCCGACCCCTATATTATATTTATTAACCCCTAATCTGCCCCCCTCAACGTCGCCGACACCTGCCTACACTTATTAACCCCTAATCTGCCGAGCGGACCTGAGCGCTACTATAATAAAGTTATTAACCCCTAATCCGCCTCACTAACCCTATAATAAATAGTATTAACCCCTAATCTGCCCTCCCTAACATCGCCGACACCTAACTTCAATTATTAACCCCTAATCTGCCGACCGGAGCTCATCGCTACTATAATAAATGGATTAACCCCTAAAGCTAAGTCTAACCCTAACACTAACACCCCCCTAACTTAAATATAATTTACATCTAACGAAATTAATTAACTCTTATTAAATAAATTATTCCTATTTAAAGCTAAATACTTACCTGTAAAATAAATCCTAATATAGCTACAATATAAATTATAATTATATTATAGCTATTTTAGGATTAATATTTATTTTACAGGTAACTTTGTAATTATTTTAACCAGGTACAATATCTATTAAATAGTTAATAACTATTTAATAGTTACCTAGTTAAAATAATAACAAATTTACCTGTAAAATAAATCCTAACCTAAGATATAATTAAACCTAACACTACCCTATCAATAAATTAATTAAATAAACTACCTACAATTAACCTAACACTACACTATCAATAAATTAATTAAATACAATTGCTACAAATAACTACAATTACATAAACTAGCTAAAGTACAAAAAATAAAAAAGAACTAAGTTACAAAAAATAAAAAAATATTTACAAACATAAGAAAAATATTACAACAATTTTAAACTAATTACACCTACTCTAAGCCCCCTAATAAAATAACAAAGCCCCCCAAAATAAAAAATTCCCTACCCTATTCTAAATTAAAAAAGGTAAAAGCTCTTTTACCTTACCAGCCCTGAACAGGGCCCTTTGCGGGGCATGCCCCAAGAATTTCAGCTCTTTTGCCTGTAAAAAAAAAACATACAATACCCCCCCCCCCCAACATTACAACCCACCACCCACATACCCCTAATCTAACCCAAACCCCCCTTAAATAAACCTAACACTAAGCCCCTGAAGATCTTCCTACCTTGTCTTCACCATCCAGGTTCACCGATCCGTCCTGAAGAGCTCCTCCGATGTCCTGATCCAAGCCCAAGCGGGGGGCTGAAGAGGTCCATGATCCGGTCAAAGTCTTCATCCAAGCGGGGCAGAAGAGGATCTTCCATCCGATTGAAGTCTTCATCCAGGCGGCATCTTCTATGGTCTTCTATCCGGAGCGAAGCGGCAGGATCCTGAAGACCTCCAGCGCGGAACATCCATCCGGCCCGACGACTGAACGACGAATGACTGTTCCTTTAAGGGACGTCATCCAAGATGGCGTCCCTCGAATTCCGATTGGCTGATAGGATTCTATCAGCCAATCGGAATTAAGGTAGGAATTTTCTGATTGGCTGATGGAATCAGCCAATCAGATTCAAGTTCAATCCGATTGGCTGATCCAATCAGCCTATCAGATTGAGCTCGCATTCTATTGGCTGATCGGAACAGCCAATAGAATGCGAGCTTAATCTGATTGGCTGATTGGATCAGCCAATCGGATTGAACTTGATTCTGATTGGCTGATTCCATCAGCCAATCAGAAAATTCCTACCTTAATTCCGATTGGCTGATAGAATCCTATCAGCCAATCGGAATTCGAGGGACGCCATCTTGGATGACGTCCCTTAAAGGAACAGTCATTCGTCGTTCAGTCGTCGGGCCGGATGGATGTTCCGCGCTGGAGGTCTTCAGGATCCTGCCGCTTCGCTCCGGATAGAAGACCATAGAAGATGCCGCCTGGATGAAGACTTCAATCGGATGGAAGATCCTCTTCTGCCCCGCTTGGATGAAGACTTTGACCGGATCATGGACCTCTTCAGCCCCCCGCTTGGGCTTGGATCAGGACATCGGAGGAGCTCTTCAGGACGGATCGGTGAACCTGGATGGTGAAGACAAGGTAGGAAGATTTTCAGGGGCTTAGTGTTAGGTTTATTTAAGGGGGGTTTGGGTTAGATTAGGGGTATGTGGGTGGTGGGTTGTAATGTTGGGGGGGGGTATTGTATGTTTTTTTTTTACAGGCAAAAGAGCTGAAATTCTTGGGGCATGCCCCGCAAAGGGCCCTGTTCAGGGCTGGTAAGGTAAAAGAGCTTTTACCTTTTTTAATTTAGAATAGGGTAGGGAATTTTTTATTTTGGGGGGCTTTGTTATTTTATTAGGGGGCTTAGAGTAGGTGTAATTAGTTTAAAATTGTTGTAATATTTTTCTTATGTTTGTAAATATTTTTTTATTTTTTGTAACTTAGTTCTTTTTTATTTTTTGTACTTTAGCTAGTTTATGTAATTGTATTTATTTGTAGCAATTGTGTTTAATTAATTTATTGATAGTGTAGTGTTAGGTTAATTGTAGGTAGTTTATTTAATTAATTTATTGATAGGGTAGTGTTAGGTTTAATTATATCTTAGGTTAGGATTTATTTTACAGGTAAATTTGTTATTATTTTAACTAGGTAACTATTAAATAGTTATTAACTATTTAATAGCTATTGTACCTGGTTAAAATAATTACAAAGTTACCTGTAAAATAAATATTAATCCTAAAATAGCTATAATATAATTATAATTTATATTGTAGCTATATTAGGGTTTATTTTACAGGTAAGTATTTAGCTTTAAATAGGAATAATTTATTTAATAAGAGTTAATTTATTTCGTTAGATGTAAATTATATTTAACTTAGGGGGGTGTTAGTGTTAGGGTTAGACTTAGCTTTAGGGGTTAATCCATTTATTATAGTAGCGGTGAGCTCCGGTCGTCAGATTAGGGGTTAATAATTGAAGTTAAGTGTCGGCGATGTTAGGGAGGGCAGATTAGGGGTTAATACTATTTATGATAGGGTTAGTGAGGCGGATTAGGGGTAATAACTTTATTATAGTAGCGCTCAGGTCCGCTCGGCAGATTAGGGGTTAATAAGTGTAGGCAGGTGTCGGCGACGTTGTGGGGGGCAGATTAGGGGTTAATAAATATAATATAGGGGTCGGCGATGTTAGGGCAGCAGATTAGGGGTACATAGGGATAACGTAGGTTGCGGTGGTTTACGGAGCGGCAGATTAGGGGTTAAAAATAATATGCAGGGGTCAGCGATAGCGGGGGCGGCAGATTAGGGGTTAATAAGTGTAAGGCTAGGGGTGTTTAGACTCGGGGTACATGTTAGAGTGTTAGGTGCAGACGTAGGAAGTGTTTCCCCATAGGAAACAATGGGGCTGCGTTAGGAGCTGAACGCTGCTTTTTTGCAGGTGTTAGGTTTTTTTTCAGCTCAAACAGCCCCATTGTTTCTTATGGGGATATCGTGCACGAGCACGTTTTTGAGGCTGGCCGCGTCCGTAAGCAACTCTGGTATCGAGAGTTGCATTTGCGGTAAAAATGCTCTACGCTCCTTTTTTGGAGCCTAACGCAGCATTTGTTTGAACTCTCGATACCAGAGTTAAATTTATGGTGCGGCCAGAAAAAAGCCCGCGGAGCGTTAACAGCCCTTCTACCGCCAAACTCCAAATCTAGGCCTTAGTGTTCTCATCTATATTTTGTTCTTGCTTATATATTGTGTCCTCATTTGCCGATACCCTGTTTTCAACTTCTGTAAGTCGATTGGAAAATTGTTTAAATTCTGACATTATGTTAGTCATTTGAGTTTTTAACAACTCAAATTGTGGCAAAAACAGATCCGACATCTGAGTAACTAATGGTTGGGTATCAAGTTTATGCAGTATTGACTCATTTGCAGTGTCTGTGTGTGCATCAGATGTGCGTACTTTTTTGTCTTTCTGTTTGGGGGGCATGATTGGCGAGTTGACTTTAATATTCGTGATGTATTTATCCATGTGCCTTTAATCTAAATACATGTGAAGGGAAAAAAAAAAAAAAAAGTGAAGGAAGGGAATCTAATTGCAAAGGGGGGCGGGCATAACCCCTTAGATTCCAGTGGTACAGTGTACGGGTGCAGTGAGTGTGATGATACCAATTTGTCTCTGCCCAAATCAGTTATAATCGTGCAGGTGTCCTTAATAACAAAAAAAAAAAAAGAGTGAAACATGGATTTTCCTAACCAATCATTTCACCAAACAATATGACTCAGGTATACTAATATGTGAGTTTTAGAAAGACGCTACTGTTATGTCGCTAGAATAAAGATATTCTACAAATCAGACATATGTATGTAGGTATATAGGTGGCTTATGTCTTACTATAGTGATATATAATAGAATTACTCCACCTCAAAGATATTACTGCAGCTATTATTTAGATCTTTTACTAGAAAATCTATTGCCAGTTTACTTAGCCTTACTTAGTTTACTTAGTTTTTCAGTATACCTTATAGTGATTCTCAGGAAATAAGCATGAACCAATTTACAGATATACCAGATAGAACAATAGTATTAAACAACTCTTCTGTGCAGTTAACAGGTGTTATCTACCAGTATTTTCCCAAAAATGCTGGGAATTTATCAGTCAGCTCCCTCTTTAAATCTTAGGACAAGGGGGATAAGGTCTGAATTACTTAATTAATTACAGGAGGGTGCTTTTATGCAACTGATGGCAGTGTTGCAATATGTAAAGCAAAACAGGGGAGTTCAACAAAAAGGCTATTAACAATATTTTTGTGACAAGATTACATATCCTCTATTTAACCATACAACTATTGCTATAACAGCAGTTTAAGACTGTGTCGGTGATTCGTTAAATGTGCTTTTTAGAAAATTAGTGTTTTACATTTATGGCAGATATATTCATCAGACATATTCTTAATAGTCCAACTCTTGTTTTCTTGAAAGGTATTACATTAGGGTGCTTTTTTGCAGTTATAAAACAAGCGCCCCTTTCTTTCACCCTCTGGGCTGTGTATCCGAGGAAAAACTTGATAGCATAGTTTGGACAAATATAAGCCTTGCACACTCCAACAGTAAGTTATCTCCCACTGCTAAGCTATGTCAAAATGTTCTCAGAAGAGATGATGGCGTGTAACCTCTAGCTTATACAGCAGTAACCAAACTAAAGGTCCTAGCGTGAAATAATGAGAGAGTCAGTGTAGCACAGCTACGGGCTAGTTTTGAGGATTTTCCTCTCTTGTTTCCTCTTTTCTTAACGTCTTCTTTCCCCTTCCCTTTGGTTTACTTTAAGGAAAAGTTACTTATGTGAGAGAGCCTTTTGATTAAGAGTCTATGCTGCAAAGCGTCTCTAAGGATTCTGAGAGCTTTTTCCCAAAAACAGTCTCAATTATAGGCTCCTGGGTTTCTACTTACAGTCTGCAGATCAGGTAGCACCAGGAATTGGGGAGCAGTGTTGTATCAGCTCTGCAAAACTTTTCCAAATGTCTCCTCTGCTTGTTACTGTGGTCTTTACCGGGTAGCTTCCTGGGACTTCATCCAGTGCTATAGCGCCGGTTACCAGGGGGATCATGCAAGCTTACTCATCTGATTCATCCACGGGCAGTGCCGCTCAGCTTGTTAGCCCCCCGCCATACGATTCGTTATCCAGAGGAACTTTGTACATAGCCACCGGGCCAGTTCCTGCAGCGGACCTCCAAGCAAGCAGCTGATGGCAGAAACACCGGTATTACGTGTCAAGCTCCACTCGGCTTATTCTGGAACTCCAAGCTGTGCACCTGTGGTGTAGGTGCAAGAGCCCTAGTCAGGCAGGTGGCCTACAACAACTGGCTAAGAGCAGGGGTTAGTTTGACTCAAGCTCTCCCCCCAGAACCGGAATCACCTTGCAGCTTTTATAAATGCAGAAGATACCGACTGCCCCCTAATTTCAGTTCTTTTGACAGACTTGCATTTTAGCCAGTTAGTGCAGACACATAAAAAACACCGCGGGAGTGAGCACAATGTTATCTATATGGCGCACATGAACTAGAGCTGTCTAGCTGTGAACAATTGTTAAAATGTCAGTGAGAAAGAGGCGGCCTTCAAGGGCTTGGAAATTAGCATATGAGCCTACCTAGGTTTGAGCATCAACAAAGAATACCAAGAGTACAAAGCAAATTTGATGATGGAAGTAAATTGTAAAGTTGTTTTAAAATTGCATGCCCTATCTGAATCATGAAAGTTTAATTTTGACTAGACTGCCCCTTTAAGATATCAGGCTCTTCATGTGCTGGGACTGGAATTCAAAAAACATATTAATAAAATCCAGATTTACTGGGGCGTTTCTGGATCGATTAACCTACTGCCCACAATCACTGCTCTAGGAAAGAATTAAAATGACTACCTCTTACTTGTGAAACTTTCAATAGTGTTTTAGCAAAAGTAAAAAATAAAAACCAACTTCAGTATATCTACATATAATATTTTCCATTCCAGCAGCCCCAAAATATTAGTAATCAGGTTAAACCTATTGAGGTAATATCACTGTCTAATAGGGTGCTTTGTTGTGTCCTGCTATACTGATAATGAAGGGTTAATCATTTAACCCTTACTTGCTTATTTAGGTACTTGCTGTAAAGGTATTCTTCCTATGCCAGTCATGTGCATAAAATTTAAGGGACACAAAACCCCACATTCTTTCGTGCAAACAACTTTCCAACTTCTATTTGCTTCGTTCTCTTGGTATCCTCTGTTGAAAAGCATACCTAGGTAGGTTCAGGAGCTAGCTGCTCATTGGTGACTGCACATATGCCTCTTGTGATTGGCTTGCCTATGTTTTCAGCTAGCTTCCATTAGTGCATTGCTGCATGAAAGGATACAAAGCGAACAAAAGACAATTGATAATAGAAGTAAATTGGAAAGTGGTTTACACATGTATGCTTTATCTGAATCATGGGGTTTTATGTCCTTTTTAAGGGAGGTGAGGAAGAGCTTGATGATTTAACCAGCATTAAAGGCTATACCAGTGAAAAAAGAAAATCCTCTAATTATATATGAGTTTTATTACATTATTGCTTGCATATAACTATCTGTTTAACCTCTGCAAATGAATTACACACATAGTTAAAGTCATCTCTAGTGCAGAAATGCACTACTGGGAGCTAGCTGAGAACACCTGGTGAGCCAATGATAAATGTGTTTGGCCACCAATCACCAGTAGTGCAATGCTATAGAAGTGAATATAAAATTGACATGACCTATCAGAATAATAAAATATTCAGTTTGACTCCCCTATTACTTTAAAGCAGTCAGCATGGCTAAATTATACTACTAGTAGTGAATGAGCATGTTTTGAGGGTCTATCAGAGTGGGAGGGACTATGCAAACTGTAAATGGGCGTGGCTCTGCTGCAAAGTTTCCCTGGAATGTTTTTCAAATGTTGCAAACTATAAGTAAATTTTACTAAAAGTAATAATCTAAATGCTTTTAAATCATTTTCTGTACATGCAAATGGATGATGGTGCTTATTTTTTCATACATACCATACATACAAAAACACATTCAATTTATAACTTCTATACTGAGCAATTCACAAATGTTTTTTATTTTTTGTAATTATTTGTTTGTTGTGTTGTTGAATTGCTTGGTTAGAAGATTACATTTAACCATGAAATAATGCTCTTGTAACCAGAGAGAACACAATTAATATTTTCAGGCTTATTTCCCTAACTAGACCTTTTATTTTGCAAGAGCAATGTTATATTTCTTTAGATTTTGTGCTTATACTGGTTTTTCTGACCTGTTTCGGAGTTAGTGAATTATTTACATTTCATAGGAGAAACACCTCTCAGTGGTATTTTCGTCATTTGACCTAAATGCACCGCATTGCTTTATATGTAAACATTTAAGAAATACTTTTAATCCTAGTTTTGCTATTGTTTACTTAAAGGGACATAGCACTCAAAGATGTTCTCACATGCTTATTAAAGAACAGCAATTGAAATTATTAAAAATCTGTGCATAGATTAAAGGGATACTAAACCCAATTTTTTTCTTTCATGATTCAGACAGAGCATGCAATTTTAATCAACTTTCTAATTTACTCCTATTATCACTTTTTCTTTGTTCTCTTTCTGTCTTTATTTAAAAAGCAGTAATGTAAATCTTTGGAGCCAGCCCATTTTTTTATTCAGAACCTGGGTTACGCTTGCTTATTCGTGGCTAATGTAGCCACCAATAAGCAAGAAGCCATCCAGGGTGCTGAACCTAAAATGGGCTGGCTCCTATGTTTTGCATTCCTTGCTTAGGTGGTACCTTGTCTCACTAGAATGGTCTTTTTAGATATTAATTAAAGGTACACTAAACACAATATTTTTTTCTTTCATGATTCAGATAGAGCATGAAATTTTAAGCAACTTTCTAATTTGCTCCTATTATCAATTTTTCTTTGTTCTCTTGCTATCTTTATTTAAAAAGCAGGAATGTGATGCATACGAGCATGGGTTATGCTTGCTTATTGGTGGATAAATGTCAGCCTCAAATAAGCAAGCACTATCTGTGGTGCTAAACCCGAAAATGGGCTGGCTGCTAAGATTTACATTCCTGCTTTTAAAATAAAGATAGCAAAAGAACGAAGAAAAATTGATAATAGGAGTAAATTTGAAAGTTGCTTAAAATTTCATGCTCTATCTGAATAATGCAAGAAAAAAAATTGGGTTCACTGTCCCTTTAATACTTTATCAGACTGCTACAGAGACTTTGGCATGAGTGGCACATACATATATACACATGTTGTGGACCTTTTTTGTCCTTCCTATTAAACACATCATTTTGTCATCATGAAATGCTTTGTAAAATAAGCCATAAACAAATGTATTGCACTTCCTTGTTATACCATAGTTAATGTGCAGTTTATATATGGGGCATTCCAATATCATAATGTAATGATCTTATTTGTTACACAAATATTCACTGGTAACTGTGGTTAAAGGGGCACTAAACACTAAATACATTGCATGCACCTCCATCTGATCATTGGTGCTGGCATTATGAAACTTAGGTTACGTTGCAGAATCGTCAAGGAGAGTTACTGCACATGTGCAAACAGGTCAGCACTGGAATGTAGCGAAAGACCAATAACGTAGCGGCACCCATGACTAGCGGGTGGTGGGCAATACTATGCTTATAAATTGTGTTTTGTGTTTAATGCCACTTTAACTCATACAAAGACATAGATCTGTGCACTACCATGCTGGTCCAGAGCACAGCACACATGGTGACTGGTAGCTGTGTGTGTGTGCTGCTCTTTAATGGGTTTAATTGTGTTTAAAGTGATATGAAACCCCAAAATGTTGTTTTGTGATTCAGACCGAGTATACAATTTTTAAAAAGTTTCCAGTTTACTTCTATTATGAAATTTGCTTAGTTCCCATTATATTCCTTTAGAAAAGATACCTAGGTAGGCATCTGGCACACTACATGGCAGGAAATAATGCTGCGCTCTCGTGCTGTTGCAAATGTATAACATTCTTGAAAGAATGCTGCCATATGGTGCTCCAGAAATGGGCTATCGTATGTTCTGCTTTTCAACAAAAGATACCAAGAGAACAAAGAAATTGGTAACAGAAGTGAATTTGAAAGTTGTTTAAAATTGCATGTTCTATCTAAATCAAAAAATAAAATGTTTGTGTTTCATATCCCTTTAATTATTTTGCAGTAGTTCATAAAGCATTTTATTAGTACATACACAATTAGTTGTTGAAACAAATTTATAACGTATTATTACATTAGAATGTCTATTAAAGACCTTTTGATATTTTGGTTTAAAGGAAACTATCACATATGAACTTATACTGGGTTAATACTAAGAGCTCGATGATATAATCTTCGCCAGCTCAAACCTTCTTTTTCTCGCAGGGCTGCCCCGGTGCAATGATCGTAAAAAAGGGTCAGTCCCTGCGAGTTGGCTCCTATTAAAAGTATTGGAGCTCGCTGGTTAGGGAAACTTCGCTCCTTAGTGTGAAGTGAGCAAGGGGAGCACTTTTAAAATTAAAATCCTGCAGCCAATATAACTCACATTACTCTTATAGCATCTTACATTTACCTATATTGTTTTTCTATTGGGGTTATAAGTGTTCGGATTGTTTTGAGAAAAGCTCGCCACCTTTTAGTTGGCGAGAAAAAACTGTGATATCTGCAGTGCGAAAATCTTTATAGAATTACGCTGGGATTAGTGAGACATTTTTAAATACGCCCATGGAACGCCCATATTTAGCCCATTTTACGAAAAAACAACAATTACGCTTTGCATTTTGTATTTATAAATTCAAATTTCTGTGTGATTTTTGCACACCCAGTGTACTACAATTACGATTTACGCTGTGCATATTTAATTTGATTTAGTCCTGTGTAAATTACATACTAATTTTACTTTTTTTAACATATGATTTTTGATGTAAAATTTTGTTACGATTTTTGATGCACCTTAACAATTTTCCCTGCTTATTTTTGTGTGAATGGTTCAAATATTCGTTTTGTATAATGTGTAAAATACAAATTTTGTTGTGCACATTTCATATGAAAATGCAGTATACGCCCCTTAGCGAGACACCCTGTTTTCAGGGTAAAAAATGGATTTAGATCATTCCACCAGGGAAATAGAAGGACTGGTGAGCATTCATTAGTAATCTCGCCAGCCCAGAGAGCTTTCAATCATCGAGCCCTAAGAGTGTTTTGGTTATGCTGAAACACAAACCTATTGCCCACCTAGAGAACAGTATGTTTAAAGGGACATTGTACTATAAAGGGACATTGTACTATAAATGTGTTTCCCATTAACCCCTTAAGGACTGGCCATTTCAGACAAAAACTTTCCCAAAAGACCAGAGCATTTTTAGCATTTTTGCCATCACTACATTTAAACAGAAATAGAGCCTTTTTTATATTTACCTATCAAAACTATATATATATATATATATATATATATATATATATATATATATATATATTTTTTTTTTTTTAAGTAGACAACCCAAAGTATTGAACTAGGCCCATTTTTGGTATATTTAATGCCACCATTTCACGGCCAAATGCGATCAAATAAAAAAAAAGTTTTTTTTAACTTTTTCACAAACTTTAGGTTTCTCACTGAAATTATTTACAAACAGCTTGTGCAATTATGGCACAAATGGTTGTAAATGCTTCTCTGTGATCCCCTTTGTTCAGAAATAGCAGACATATATGGCTTTTTGGTAATTAAAAGGCACCACACTTGTATTATGCCCAGCAGTGAAGGGGTTAATTAGGTAGCTTGTAGGGTTGATTTTAGCTTTAGTGTATAGATTACCCTCCCACTTGACACATCCCATCCCCTGATCCCTCCTTAGTCCCTCTCAAACATCTCTCATTCCTCCCCCACCCCCCAATGGTCACCCCCATCTTAAGTACGGATAGAAAGTCTGCCAGTATGAAAATAAAAGGCTTTTTTTTTAAAATAATTTCTGCAGTTTTCGATCCCCCCTTACCACCCAGACAGCTCTCTAACCCCCCCTCTACCTAGTTTGCTGTAATTAAGGCTAATTAAAAACAAACAAACAAACATTTTTTTCTGTAGTGTAGCTGCCCCCACTCAATACCCTACCCCCTTCCCCTCCCAGGTCGATTTCCCACCCTCTTATCCCATCCCTCAATATGATCCCCCTTTCCCTGCTGCTCTGACTCTTTTTTTGCTGTAGCGGTCCTGCCCTCCTCCAGCGATGGGCCGCCTCCCTCCTTACAGGCCCACCCACCAACGATCGGCACCACCGCTGCCCTATGCATTTGTGAGGCATGCAGAAATAGCGTGATCTCGTAAGTTTTAGCGAGATCGCAGCAGAGAGAGGCCCAGGACTGCAGCGTCGTACAGGGTACGGCGCTGGTCGTTAAGGGGTTAATGTGTTCCCAATGATGCTGGAGTGCATTAAATTGTTTACAAATATGTAATTCAGAGTAACCCCTGGCTCCTTTTTTGGGGGGGTTATTCTCCATATATCTATATACAAATATCACTATCTGGCTTCTAAATATTCTTACTGGCTCCTAAATCCAGATTTGTTGGCCCCTGAGCAAATTTAACTTTATTTTGTCATTTGAAATAGCTGCTTTTGCTTGTTGAAAGCGCCACCTATGACAATTTTATTACAGCAGTATTAGCTGTAGAAAAAGCTTTTCAAACAAGATGAAATTTATACTCCTATTGGGGGAAGAGAGAGAGATAAATTAAAAATGAACATTTCAGTACCTATCTCTTAGGGCCTGATATTCAAAACCTCGCTGGCATGGAGAGAAATCACACAAAATCTTTGGGATTTTTTTAAGACCTTGTATTGTAATGTAGGAGCCTCTGTTTTACATAAAGAACACTACATAGCAACATAAACATTTCTCAAGATAAAATTATTATGGTCTCTAAAAAATGTTTAAGGGCCTTGCCATTCCAATAAGACTCATTAAGATATCCCACCTTAGAGGCTATTTTTTTAATATCAGACCCTTAGTATTTGCCTTTTGTGTTTACAGAAAGAGAGATAAGGATGTTTCTGTCTATCGAGAGAAAGATAAGACAAGGAGGTTTGCTCTGTCTGCAAGTTCAGTCCATTTGAATGGGTTGTAGTCTGAGTGAGCAAAAAAAACAGTTTATATACAAAAATAAACTTAGTCATCATGGAAAGCACATTAAGGGATTTTACAGTCCCTTTAAAGGGATACTAAACCTAAATGTACCCACCAATCAGCAAGTGCTATCCAGGTTGCTGAACCAAAAATGGGCTGGCTCCTAAACTTTCATTCCTGCTTCTTAAAAAAAAGAGAACGAAGAAAAATTGATAATAGTAAATTAGAAAGTTTGCTTAAAATTGCATGCCCTATACGAATCATAAAAGAAAAAATGTGGGTTTAGTGTCCCTTTTAAGCACACTTGTGCAGGCAGATGTGTATAACTATAATCCATAAATTGCTGTACTGTTCTGCTTGTTCTCATGAGAGTTAAATTTGTTCACTCAGGGAAATTGGCCATGGCAAAGTAGTTATCACAAATATATTTAACAGAGGCTATTAACAGGTACTTTTCTGACTTGGAAGTTACTTTCTTCATTACGTATTCACTTTATTTTCTATTAATTAATTTCCTGTTTACATACACCAATAAAGTTACATTTTAGCGAGGGAAATACAAGTTAATATCTATTGCATGATAAAACAGCAAATGTGAGATGTATATTCTAGTTTCTTCACCAGTTTGTATTTCTCATTCAATTAATACACAGCACTGAAAGGGGCATGGTACTCAAAATTGTTCTGTTATGTAGTCATGTAATAAAGAGAGTACACCCTCTTTGAATTCTATGGTTTTAGGACGTAACAATCATCTGGTCCTTAGCAGGTCTTAAAATTAGGTAAACAATGACACATGACATATTACACCGTGTCATGATTTATTTAACAAAAATAAAGCCAAAATGGGGAAGCCATGTTGGAGAAACGAAGTACACCTTATGATTTAATAGCTTGTAGAACAACCTTTAGCATAACTTGAAGTAATCATTTTCTGTATGACTATCAGTCTCTCACATCGTTGTGGAGGAATTTTGGCCCACTCTTCTTTACAACGTGTTTCAGTTCGTTGAGGTTTGCGGTTATTTGTTTACGCACAGCTCTCTTAAGGTCCCACCACAGCATATCAATCGGGTTAAGGTCTGGACTTTGACTGGGCCATTGCAACACCTTTATTCTTTTTTTTTCTTCAGCCATTCTGTTGTAGATTTGCTGGTGTGTTTGGAATCATTGTCCTGTTGCATGACCTAATTTCGGCCAAGCTTTAGTTGTTGGACAGATGGCCTCACATTTACTCTGGTATACTTTGGTATACAGAGGAGTTCATGGTCGACTCATTGATTGCAAGGTGTCCAGGTCCTATGGCTGCAAAACAAGCCCAATTCATCACCCCTCCATCACCGTGCTTGATAGTTGGTATGAGGTGTCTGTGCTGATATGCTATGTTTAGTTTTCGCCAAACGTGGCTCTGTGCTTTATGGCCAAACACCTCCACTTCGGTCTTGTCTGTCCAAAGGACATTGTTCCAGAAGTCTTGTGGTTTGTTCAGATGCAACGTTGCAATCCTAAGCCGTGCTACCATGTTATTTTTACAGAGAAGAGGTTTTCTTCTGGCTACCCTTCCATACAAACATAACTTGTTCAGTTTTTGTCTAATTGTTCTGTCATGAACTTTAACATATAACATGCTAACTGAGGCCTGTAGAGTCTGAGAAGGACCAGATGATACGTAAAACCATATAATTAAAAGAGAGGGTGTACTTTCTTTTTCACATGACTGTATATGATAATTTGCTTCATTCTCTTGGTGTCCTTTGTTGAAGGAGCAGGAACGCCCTACTGGGAGCTAGCTGAACACATTAGGGGAGCCAATGACAAGAGGCATATATATGCTTCCTCCAGTCAACAGCTAGAACTCCCAGTAGTGCATTGTTGCTCCTGAGCTTACATACGTATGCTATTCAACAAAGGATACAAGAAAACTAAAGCAAAGTAGATAATAGAAGTACATTGGAAAGCTGTTCAAAATTAAACGTTCTATCTGAATCATGAAAGTTTAATTTTGACTTTACCTGTCCCTTTTAAGGGACATTCCAGCCAAAACCGGAATCCACATGATGCATTTCAGTTTTGAAAAGAAGCATTTTTGTAATATGCATCTATTAGCAAAAATGCTTCTAACAAATGCTATAGCTGTTTTAAATGTGTATTTAAGTATGCTCCATGCATTAGCATTTTAAACACAGTACGTTCTCAGAGAGCTTAAGGTGCTTGTATCATATGGTAATTACTCAATGTGTTAATTGCTGACATGATACAAGCCCCACTGATGCTCTGAACACCTGCAGTATTTAAAATGCTGGTGCACTGAGTATATCTAGCTATGCTTCACATGCAGAGAAAAATGTTAACATTAAAACAGTAATAACTTTTACTAGAAGGATTTTTGCCAATACATTTATATTGCAAATACGTTTCTATCCACATATGTAATTCATCTATCTGCATTTAAATTTTGACTGGAATATCCCTTTAATTATGTTAAAAATGCATAAAAGAGGTTAAGCAAATGCTGTTTAAACTGAAGTTGAAACAGACAGGAAATACTTCATAGTGTGTAACTGGTTCCCAGGACAGCTCACTGGGTCAGAGGGACAACTCTCAGGAAAAGAGAGTATAATTTAAAGGGCATAACATTACTGTAAAGGTGAAGAAATGTTTATTGCAATGAAATCTAACCATTCCAGTGCAAGTAAAGAAGAGTTTTAATGTGTATTCCTACAGTAATTGTAGAATTTGGGTTTCATGTCCCATTGCAATATGTATAGTTCATAATTTTAAAACTATTTTACTATTTTTTTTTTGTTTTTAAACTTAATTGTTGCAGGGTCCATTTCTTCCTGTCACAGCCCCACAAGGGGGTTGTGGTCTCTACAGTAAAGCAAAAATGTAGCTTCACCCCACAATAGCTCCAGTCAGTTTCTTGCCCATGCTCAGTAGAGGTCTGTTGCTGCAAAAAATCATGTGACAATAGAACTTAAATTATGTAATGTCAGCTCCCTTATCTCACTAAAGGCAGTGGCTGCACTGAGAATGTCTAAGTGCTGATTTTAATCTGTAACATGATGCTGGGTGCCTACAAACTGTGTGTGGTGCACAACACATGCTGGGCTGTATAAATGCAGTGCTGCTAACCTCCAGAGTTCTTGTTTCTCTTTTCTCTAAACCAGTGTTTCTTAATTCTGGTTCTCAGGACACACTAACACGTCAGAATTTTAGAATATCTGAACAGATGAAATAAGCAGCATATCAGTAACAGTGTTTATTAACCTGTAACAGTGTTTATTAACCTGTATAACGCAAGACAATCCTGAAAATATAATCAGAAGACTAGAGTTAAGAAACAATGCTGTGAGCTAGCACTGGTGTGCACATGCCTTAGTAACACTGTCATACAATAGATGTAATTAGGGGTTTTCTGCTCCTGTACAAGACCAGTGTGCACTTCTAATACCAATTTGAGTATGGCCTGTGTGATTGGCTTGGTATAATGAACCTCACATAGGGTGTGTAATTTGCTCTTGTTTTCCCTCTTGTGCTCTCTCTCTCGTTTTCGCTCTCGCTCTCTCGTTTTTTGCTCTCTCTCTCGTTTTTTGCTCTCTCTCTCGTTTTTGCTCTCTCTCTCGTTTTTGCTCTCTCTCTCGTTTTTGCTCTCTCTCTCGTTTTTGCTCTCTCTCTCATTTTTGCTCTCTCGTTTTTGCTCTCTCGTTTTCGCTCTCTCTCTCGTTTTTGCTCTCTCTCTCGTTTTTGCTCTCTCTGTCTCTCTCTCTCTCTCTCTCTCTCTCTGTTTTTGCTCTCTCTCTCTCTCTCGTTTTTGCTCTCTCTCTCGTTTTCTCTCTCTCTCTCTCTCTCTCTCTCTCTCTCTCTCTCTCTCTCTCTCTCTCTCTGTTTTTTCTCTCTTTCTCTCTCGTTTTCGCTCTCTCTCGTTTTCGCTCTCGTGTTTCTCTCTCTCTCTCTCTCTCTCTCTCTCTCTCTCTCTCTCTCTCGTTTTCGCTTTCTCTCTCTCTCTCTCTCTCTCTCTCTCTCTCTCTCTCTCTCTCTCTCTCTCTCTCTCGTTTTCGCTTTCTCTCTCTCTCTCTCTCTCTCTCTCTCTCTCTCTCTCTCTCTCTCTCTCTCTCTCTCTCTCGTTTTCGCTTTCTCTCTCTCTCTCTCTCTCTCGTTTTCGCTTTCTCTCTCGTTTTCGCTCGCTCGTTTTTGCTCTCTTGTTTCTCTCTCTCTCTCTCTCATTCTCTCGGGCTCTCTCTCTCATTCTCTCGCTCTCTCTCGCGCTCTCATTTTCACTCGCTCTCGCTCTCTCGCTTTCACTCGCGCTCTCTCGCTTTCACTCGCCCTCTCTCGTTTTCACTCGCGCACTCTCGTTTTCACTCGCTATCTCTCGCTCTCTCGTTTTCACTCGCTCTCTCAACTCACTCATATTATCCTTCCAGTATGTTCATCTTCATACAGGAGATAAAGGGGGTCTTTTTTTGGGGATGAAAACTATATTTAAATGATTTTAGTTTTGCAACATCGAAAAAAATATCAGCTGATACTGTTCTGTAGGTTTACAGAGCTTTTGTTTGTTTTATTTAGAGCTTTTTCTTGCTCCCTAATTCTCAATATTTGCCTTGGCAGTGGCACATATATGTCTTGGTCTTATGCCTTATCACAATTTTGTAACAAAGTCCCTGAAAGAATAAGATAATTATTTTTTTACTAGGTTACAGGTGTAGTCTCCTGTGGTTTGTGAGAAGAAAATAGATTTTTATTTAATGAAATGGCAATTTAATTCATAAGGGAAAAGCAGCTAAATTGAGTCTGCCAAGGATTTCCATTCTAACCCTGAGAACAGTTTAACGGGCTTCCAGAGATGACACTACTTTGGCATGTTTATCCACTTTAAAGGGACAGTCAACACCAAAATTAGTGTTGTTTAAAAAGATAGATAATGCCTTTACCACCCATTCCCCAGCTTTGACTTTATAACATTTAAACCTCTAACTTTTTGCCTGTTTCTAAGCCACTACACACAGCCTCTTATTGCATGCTTTATTAGCTTTTCACAAGAAGAGACTGCCAATTCATGTGTGCCATATATATAACATTGTGCTCCCTCCAATTGAGCAGAACACAGCACTAATTGGCTAAAATGCAAGTCAATAGGTAATAAATATAAAGTCATGTGATCATGGTCTGTCAAAAGAGGCTTAGATACAAGGTAATCACAGAGGTTAAAATTATATTAAAATAACCATGTTGACTGTGCAGAACTATGGAATGGGTAATAAAGGGATTTATCTATTTTTTTAAAAATATGTTTTTTGGAGTTGACTTTCCCTTTAAGATCGCTCCTTCACAATTTACTCCTTTTCCCTCCATTCTATTATTTCACTTCATGAACAGATAAATGGATGAGTTATTCTAAAATCATAATAAAATACTTTTAATTCATTAAAGTATTTTATTTTCAAACAAATTCTCATTGTTAACATTCAGGTAGATTACGAGTTATGCACGCTATAGGGAAATTAACCAACCCAACAAAAGTTGCGTTATTTCACCATCTATAGCGCAGCCATTACAAGTTTTGAAACAGCCGGCTTGTGCATTCGATATGGTTGTGTTGAGCTCCATACCGCACAAAATACAAGCGCTGTTTTGACATCAATGGGGAGAGCGGGTTAGAAAAAAAATCTGCAACCGCGGAATGAAAGGTCTGTAACGCAGCCCCATTGATGTCTATAGGGAAAAAAGCAACGTTAAAACCAAAGATAAACCTTAAGTCTAAACACCCCTAATCTGCGGCCTTGGACATTGCTAACACCTACATAATGTTATTAACCCCTAATCTGCCGCTCCCAATATCGCTGCCACTATACTAAAGTTATTAACCCCTATTCCCTCGCAATCCAACATTGCCCACACTATAATAAATCTATTAACCCCTCCTCCGCCGCTCCCTGACATTGCCGCCATTAAATAAAGCTATTAACCCCTAAACCTCTGGCCTCCCACATCACCGTCACTAAATAAACCTGTCACGGATAGCCTTAGCCATCTGGTATCCGTGACAGATACCAGACGGCTAAGGCTATCCGTGACAAAACCTATTAACCCCTAAACTGCCAGCCCCCCCACATTACAACAATAGTTATATTGTAGCTAGCTTAGGTTTTACTTTTATTTCACAGGTAAGTTTGTATTCATTTTAACTAGGTAGACTAGTTAGTAAAAAGTTATTAACTATTTACTAACTACCTAGTTAAAATAAATACAAACTTACCTGTGAAATAAAACCTAAGCTGCCTTACACTAAAACCTAACATTACAAAAAATAAAAAACACTAAATTTACAAAAAATAAAAAAACCTACCATTACAAAAAATAACAAACGAAATGATCTAAAATAATAAAAAAATTATTCCTATTCTAATATCCTTTTAAAAAATAAAAAACCCACCCCAAAATAAAAAAGCCTAATCTAAAATAAACTATCAAGGGCCCTTAAAAGGGCCTTTTTGTAGGCCCTAAAAAGGGCCTTTTTGTAGGTCCTTAAAATGGCCTTTTGTAGGACAGTTCCCTAAAGAAATCAGCTCTTTTCCTACAAAAGAAAAACAAACACCCCCTAACAGTATACAAACCCCAACCCCCTAAACACACAAAATAAAAATAAAGTAAAACTTAATCTACCCATGGCCCTGAAAAGGGTATTTGTATGGGCATTGCCCTTTAAAAGGGCATTCAGCTGTTCTATTTCCTGCCCTTTAAAAGGGCATTCAGCTCTTTTATGAAATGCCCAACCACTAATCTAAAAATAAAAACCCACCCCAAAACGAAAAAAAAAATCAGTTACACAAAATAACAAACAAATTATCCAAAATAGTAACAATTATTCCTATTCTAATACCCATTATAAAAAAAAAAATAAAAAAAAAAATAAAAGAAACATAATCTACAATAAACTACCAATAGCCCTTAAAAGGGCCTTTTGTAGGGCATTGCCCTAAGTTAAACAGCTCTTTTAAACTGAAAAAGAAAATAAAAAGACCCACTAACATTACAACCCCCCCCCCCCCAACCCACAAAAAAAAAAACCTAATCGACCCATTGCCCTGAAAGGGCATTTGTATGGGCATTGCCTGAAAAGGGAATTCAGCTATTTTGCTGCCCTTAAAAGGGCATTCAGCTATTTTAAGAGTGCCCACCCTAATCTAAAAAAAAACACCCAAAAAAGTTATAAAAAAAACCTAACACTAACCCCTCTTTAGGTACTCAGTTGTTGAAGACCCGCTTGAACGATCTTCATCCAGGCGGCTCCATCTTCATCCATTGCGCGACTGGCATCTTCCTCATCCCTGTGGAGGTCCATGCGAAGGTCCAAGGCGGAGGTCCATCGATCCGACGTGGAGGTCCTCTTCATGCGATTGTCTGCCGCACACTGAGGATTGAAATGCAAGGTACCCCTTTTATACTGGGGTACCATTGCATATTGGCTGAAACATTTGAATCAGCAAATAGGAATTAGGGCTGATAAATTGGGTTACCATGTTTTCAGTTTTAAAACACGAACGCAAAACTCGTAATCTAGGTGTTAGTGGTTTGCCCCAGCAACATTTTTTTTTTTTATTTTGTATTGAAATTATAGTTGGATACAGGGCATCAACATACATAGTCTTAAATATAGGCAAATTGCAAAGTCCAGGTGTTGGAAGTCTCTTGGACCAAAGTATATAAGCAACTCAGTGACATAAAACATGTTGAGATCTGTGCATATCCTACAAGGGCTAACTTAATAAAAAAAAGTTTGCATAAAAATAAATAAAAATAAAATTGCTGGCAAGTATTTTAAAATAACTTTCAAAAATAAGCAAAATTAGTAATTTAGCCATGCTGTCTGGATTAGTCTGATCCACCCCTCTTAGCATCAGAAACACAGGCATTGTATTTCAACTGAGTTCACAGCAGCTTATTTGCTTCTAGGCATGCTACAGCAGATAATGAGTGTTAAAGTCTTGCATTCTACCAAAGCAAAGGTAGATGTAGATGCAGCCATATAAGGATTTGTGTGGGAGGAGTTAGAGTTGTACAATTCAGAAACTTAAAAGAAAGGGTTAATGGCAAGGTACTGCAGTATACATTTGCAGGTAAAGTAATAAAGTACATATTATTATATTTTGTCTATTCCAACTTGTTTTATGTCCCTTTAAGTATCCTTTGAGATGTCCATAATGGTATCAATGTGCTAGGTCCAACAGCTGGGACATTTTGCCTTTTATCCCGTCAGTACTGTAAGTTCTTTATAGATATAACAATATTGTAACAACAATAACATTTAATAAAATTATAACATAGTATATATTGAATAAGTGAGTAACAATTTCCTGTCTTGGCTGCATTTTATAAAACATCTAACAAAACTTTAACATAGTATACAGTATATTGAATAAGTGAGTAACCATTTCCTGTCTTGGCTGCATTTTATAAAACATCTTGCGGGTTATAAACAGTTAATGCATATAAACATGACCTCTGAGCAATAAATAAGATAGGATGGGTAGAGTGATAGGGCAGTGCAGAATTGTGGTCAACCTATAATTGAATATGAAGCAAATCAGATATATATATATATATATATATATATATATATATATATATATATATATAGTGTATGTGTATATATATATATATATTTATTTGATCTGTTAACTGATAGTGAAGTTTTTCCAGTGAGAAGGTGGAATGTACCTGTCTCTGCCATTCCTGTAAAGTGGGTATTACTGATGATTTCCAGTGTCTAGGGATAATCTGTTTTGCGCTATTCAATAATATGAGTAATGCATTTCTCCTACAATGGTGTATCCGGTCCACGACTTCATCCTTACTTGTGGGATATTCTCAATCCCTACAGGAAGTGGCAAAGAGAGCACACAGCAGAGCTGTCCATATAGCTCCCCTCAGGCTCCGCCCCCCCAGTCATTCTCTTTGCCGCTCTAACTAGTAGCATCTCCACGGGGGTGGTAAAGAGTATGTGGTGTTTAGTTGTAGTTTTTTATTCTTCTATCAAGAGTTTGTTATTTTAAAATAGTGCCGGCTTGTACTATTTACTCTGAAGCAGAAAGTGATGAAGATTTCTGCCGAGAGGAATATGATTTTAGAACCAGTAACTAAAATCCATTGCTGTTCCCACGCAGGACTGTTCAAACCAGAGAACTTCAGTTGGGGGGAACAGTTTGCAGGCTTAACTGCTTCAGGTATGATCAGTCATTTTTCTAACAAGACCTAGTAATGCTAGAAGACTGTCAGCAATCCCCTCTGGGATAGGTAAGCCATTTTTCTTAGACTCTGTATAAAATTATGGCTTATATTAAGGGCTCTATGCTGGTTGACACTATTGTGGGCTTAATCGATTGCTTTTTAGCATGTTTTCACTATATATAAGGTGTTTTTTCAGACTTTAAAACACTTTTGGGGTTTAATTTGCGCCTGGCACTTATTTGGACACCTAATCTAGTCAGAAAGGCCCCTCCACTCTGGAATGAAGAGGGAGGAGGCCTCATTTTCGCGCCTCAATTGCGCAGTTGTTTTGCTTAGGCAGTTCATGCAGCTTCACGTGGGGAGTCCAGAGGCATCAGAAAAGACTCCAGAGAGGCTTATTTCTTACTAAAATAATCCCTAAGGAAGGTAAAGGCCACAGTGGAAGCTGTGGCATAGTACTGTAGTGTTTTTAACCGGTTAATTGCTGTTATTAGCTCTGGTTTGGGCATTAAGGGGTTAATTGGTAAGACACTGTGGTGAAAATTTCATTAAAATCGGATGTTTATTTGATGGTTTTTTGATGTTTCAGTAATAAAGTGTGCAGTTTTATTATTTAAAGACACAGTAACGTTTTTGTCAAAAATATTTTTTATTGCATTGAAGATCTGTTTAAGTCTGTCAAACATGTCTGACCCTTCAGATAACCTATGTTCTGTATGTTCAAAGGCCAAGGTGGTTCCCCCATTAAATTTATGTGTGAAGTGTGCCATAGCGTCCAAACAGCTTAAGGACCGTACAATCACGCTTAAAGATATAGCCCAAGATGATTCTTTAGCTGAAGGTAGTGAGGATAGCTAAGATATCCTCAGCTATGCCCGCGCAAGCGATGCCCAGTACATCTAGCGCACCAATTGCTATTACTATGCAACAGTTAGCAGCAGTAATGGATAATTCTCTCGCAGCATTTTTATCCAAACTGCCAGCTTTTCCTAGGAAGCGTGATTGCTCAGTTTTAAATACAGAAAATGAGCAAGCAGACACAGAGGATAATTTATCTGTAGTTCCCTCACATCAATATGACTTGGCGGTGAGGGAGGGCCTGTCTGAGGGAGAAATTTCTGACACAGGAAAAGTTTCTCAGCAGGCAGAGACTGATACCATAGCTAGAACACCTCCGCGCCCTACTTAAGGAGGTCCTAGCTACTCTTGATGATTGTGACCCTATGGTGGTCCCAGAAAAATTGTGTAAAATGGAAAAATTCTTAGAGGTCCCAGTACACACTGATGCGTTTCCGATACCTAAGAGGGTGACGGATATAGTGAATAAGGAGTGGGAGAAGCCAGGTGTATCTTTTGTTCCCCCTCCTATATTTAAGAAAATGTTCCCCATTGTTGACCCCAGAAGGGACGCGTGGCAGACGGTCCCTAAGGTAGAGGGGGCAGTTTCAACGCTAGCTAAGCGCACGACTATACCAATAGAAGACAGTTGCGCTTTCAAAGATCCTATGGATAAAAAATTAGAAGGTTTACTTAAGAAAATTTTTGTTCAACAAGGTTTTCTTCTTCAACCAATTTCTTGCATTATTCCTGTAACCACTGCAGCTGCTTTTTGGTTTGAGGAATTAGAAAACTCGCTCCAGAAGGAAACTTCTTATGATGAAGTCATGGATAGAATTCACGCCCTGAAGTTGGCTAATTCTTTCATTACAGATGTCGCTTTTCAGTTAGCTAAATTAGCGGCGAAAAATTCTGGTTTCGCAATAGTGGCGCGTAGAGCGCTTTGGCTAAAATCGTGGTCGGCGGATGTGTCGTCCAAAACAAAATTGCTTAATATTCCTTTCAAGGGTAAGACCCTATTCGGGCCAGAGTTGAAAGAAATTATTTCAGATATCACTGGGGGGAAGGGCCATGCCCTTCCACAGGATAGACCTTTCAAAGCTAAAAATAAGTCTAATGTTCATTCCATTCGCAATTTCAGGAACGGACCGGCTTCTACCTCTACAGCCACTAGGCAAGAGGGTAACGCACGCCAGCCCAAACCAGCATGGAAACCATTGCAAGGCTGGAACAAGGGTAAACAGGCCAAAAAGCCTGCTGCTGCTACCAAGACAGCATGAAGGGGTAGCCCCCGAACCGGGACCGGATCTAGTAGGGGGCAGACTTTCTCTCTTTGCTCAGGCCTGGGCAAGAGATGTTCCGGACCCCTGGGCACTAGAAATTGTCTCTCAGGGGTATCTTCTAGAATTCAAGGACCTTCCTCCAAGGGGAAGGTTCCACATGTCTCGCTTATCTTTAGACCAGATAAAGAGACAGGCATTCTTACATTGCGTAGAAGACCTTTTAAAAATGGGAGTGATACACCCAGTTCCAACAGCAGAACAAGGACTGGGATTTTACTCAAACCTGTTTGTAGTTCCCAAAAAGGAAGGAACTTTCAGGCCAATTCTGGACTTAAAGATCCTAAACAAATTCCTCAGAGTTCCATCATTCAAAATGGAAACCATTCGGACAATTTTACCAATGATCCAGGAGGGTCAATATATGACTACCGTGGACTTAAAGGATGCGTACCTGCATATTCCTATCCACAAAGATCACTATCAGTTTCTGAGGTTCGCTTTTCTGGACAAGCATTACCAGTTCGTGGCTCTTCCCTTCGGATTGGCCACTGCTCCCAGAATTTTCACAAAGGTGCTAGGGTCCCTTCTAGCGGTGCTAAGGCCAAGGGGCATTGCAGTAGCACCTTACCTAGACGACATTTTAATACAGGCGTCGTCCTTTCACAAAGCAAGGGCTCATACGGACATTGTTCTAGCCTTTCTAAGGTCTCACGGGTGGAAAGTGAACATAGAAAAAAGTTCTCTGTCCCCGTTCACAAGGGTTCCCTTCCTGGGAACAATAATAGACTCGGTAGAAATGAAAATCTTTCTGACAGAGGTCAGGAAATTGAAACTTTTGAACACTTGTCGAGTTCTTCAATCCATTCCTCAACCCTCCATAGCTCAGTGCATGGAGGTAATAGGACTAATGGTTTGCGGCAATGGACGTGGTTCCCTTTGCTCGAATTCATTTAAGACCATTGCAACTGTGCATGCTCAAACAATGGAATGGGGATTATGCAGATTTGTCTCCCCAGATTCGGATGGACCAGAAAACCAGAGACTCACTCCTCTGGTGGTTGTCTCAGGATCACCTGTCTCAGGGAATGAGTTTCCAAAGACCGGAGTGGATCATTGTCACGACCGACGCCAGCCTCTTAGGCTGGGGCGCGGTCTGGGAGTCCCTGAAGACTCAGGGTCTATGGTCTCGGGAAGAATCTCTTCTCCCGATAAACATTTTGGAATTGAGAGCGATATTCAATGCGCTTCAGGCATGGCCTCAACTAGCGGAGGCCAAATTCATCAGATTTCAGTCGGACAACATGACGACTGTAGCGTACATCAATCATCAGGGGGGAACAAAGAGTTCCCTGGCGATGAGGGAGGTATCCAAGATCATCAAATGGGCAGAGGATCACTCCTGCCATCTATCAGCAATTCACATCCCAGGAGTGGACAACTGGGAAGCGGATTATCTGAGTCGTCAGACTTTCCATCCGGGGGAGTGGGAACTCCACCCGGAGGTTTTTGCTCAGCTGACCCAGCTATGGGGCATTCCAGATCTGGATCTGATGGCGTCACGTCAGAACTCCAAAGTTCCACGTTACGGGTCCAGGTCCAGGGATCCCAAGGCGACATTGGTAGATGCCTTAGTAGCGCCTTGGTCGTTCAATCTAGCTTATGTCTTTCCACCGTTTCCCCTTCTCCCCCGGCTAGTAGCCAGGATCAAACAGGAGAAGGCTTCGGTAATTCTGATAGCTCCTGCGTGGCCATGCAGGACTTGGTATGCAGACCTGGTGAATATGTCATTGGTTCCACCATGGAAGCTGCCTTTGAGGCAGGACCTTCTAATTCAGGGTCCATTCGAACATCCAAACCTAGTTTTTCTGCAACTGACTGCTTGGAGATTGAACGCTTGATTCTAGCTAAGCGTGCGTTTTCGGAATCAGTTATAGATACTCTGATCCAGGCTAGAAAGCCTGTCACCAGGAAAATTTACCATAAGATATGGCGGAAATATCTTTGCTGGTGCGAATCCAAGGGTTACTCATGGAGTAAGATTAGGATTCCAAGGATACTATCTTTTCTCCAAGAAGGATTGGAGAAAGGTCTATCAGCTAGTTCCTTAAAAGGACAGATATCTGCTCTGTCTGTTTTGTTACACAAGCGTCTGGCAGCCATGCCAGATATTCAGGCGTTTGTACAGGCTTTAGTCAGAATCAAGCCTGTCTACAGACCTGTGGCTCCTCCATGGAGTCTAAATTTAGTTCTTTCAGTTCTTCAAGGGATTCCGTTTGAACCTCTACATTCCATAGATATTAAGTTACTATCTTGGAAAGTTTTGTTTTTAGTAGCTATTTCTTCTGCTAGAAGAGTCTCTGAATTGTCTGCTTTGCAGTGTAATTCACCCTATCTGGTGTTTCATACAGATAAAGCCGTTTTACGTACCAAACCTGGTTTTCTTCCAAAAGTGGTTTCCAATAAGAATATCAACCAGGAAATAGTTGTTCCTTCTCTGTGTCCTAATCCAGTTTCTAACAAGGAACGTCTGTTACACAATCTTGATGTGGTTCGTGCTTTAAAGTTTTATCTAAAAGCAACTAAAGACTTCAGACAAACATCGTCCTTGTTTGTCGTCTATTCTGGCAAGAGGAGAGGTCAAAAGGCGACTGCGACATCTCTGTCTTTCTGGCTGAAAAGCATCATCCGGTTGGCTTATGAGACTGCTGGAAGGCAGCCTCCTGAACGAATTACAGCTCACTCTACTAGAGCTGTGGCTTCCACATGGGCTTTCAAGAATGAGGCTTCTGTTGAACAGATTTGTAAGGCAGCGACTTGGTCTTCACTGCATACGTTTGCCAAATTTTACAAATTCGATACTTTTGCTTCTTCGGAGGCTATTTTTGGGAGAAAGGTTTTGCAAGCAGTGGTGCCTTCCGTTTAGGTTACCTGACTTGTTCCCTCCCTTCATCCGTGTCCTAAAGCTTTGGTATTGGTTCCCACAAGTAAGGATGAAGCCGTGGACCGGATGCACCAATGTAGGAGAAAACAGAATTTATGTTTACCTGATAAATTTCTTTCTCCTACGGTGTATCCGGTCCACGGCCCGCCCTGGCATTTTGGTCAGGTTTAAATTTATTCTTTTTTTGTAAACTACAGTCACCACTGCACCCTATGGTTCTCCATTTTCTCCTAACCGTCGGTCGAATGACTGGGGGGGCGGAGCCTGAGGGGAGCTATATGGACAGCTCTGCTGTGTGCTCTCTTTGCCACTTCCTGTAGGGATTGAGAATATCCCACAAGTAAGGATGAAGCCGTGGACCGGATACACCGTAGGAGAAAGAAATTTATCAGGTAAACATAAATTCTGTTTTTTATGCATTTTTATGCATTTTTGTGATTTTAGGAGTAGGTCTATGGAACAAAACAAAAGCAGGATCAAATTTGATGATAGATAGCATGGCGTTGATTTGAGTTAATACTTGTGACCAGAATGGTACTAACTGGGGGCAGGACCACCAGCTATGTGTCAGGGTGCTATTTTGCTGCATTCTCTCCAGCATCTTTCCGATGTTTTGGGGAATATTAATTTCAGTCTTTGAGGGGTTAATTACCATCACATTAGTACTTTATAATTAGTTTCTAAAATATTTGCTGAAATGAAATCTTTGGCTGCCTTTTGAAATATTAAATTCCATTCTTTACTGGAAGGGGGAGCGTGTGTATTTCTTTCTCCCATTTATTAGTATATAAGGGCAATCCACCAGAAGATATTGTGATTATTATTTTATGTTTTAGGGACATTGATCCTCTTATGGGCGTCTCTCCAGAACATAGAGATTCAAATGCTATTCTCTGTCTGGTTATATTTATTTTGTCAGGATGTGAGGAGAGGATGTGGCGCATTTGTAAGTACCAATGTGAGAATACTCCCTGACCGTAGACTAACAAATCTTCTCTATCTTTTAAGGAATTACCATTGAGTATCATAAAATAAGGCATGATATCTCTCAGTGTAGAGGTTGTTGTGAATTTTACATTCTTGTGAAATGGTAATGAAGTATTCGAGAGAACCGAGGTAAGGGGTGAAGGAATCATGGAGAATACCTCTTTAGAGCTAAGATGTGACTCCAGGTTTGAAAAGCCTCATCTATTATTGGGTAAGAATCTTTAACTTTGTGCCATTTGACTTTGGGTAACCAACATAGTGCACCCAACTGTGATTCCTGTAGTATCATGTGTTCAAGCATTACAGCACCAGTCTACCACTCTCTGAAGATTCACCACCATTCTATACGTTGCTATACAGGGTACTCCCAAACCTCCACTCTATTTGGGATGGTATAAGGTAGATTTTGCTACTCTAGGGTGTTTACTGGACCAAATGTATCGGTTTAGGTTATTTTGAACGGTGTTGATGTATGTTTTTGGCAATAGAACTGGGAGAGTGTGAAATAGGTAGAAGATTAGAGGTAGGATCATCATTTTTACTGCAGAGATTCATCCTAACCAAGACAGGGATTTATGGCTCCATTTAGTTCTAATTTTGTCTCTGACAGTAGTTTATCATAATTGTGTTTGCAATATCATGCGGTCTGCTGATAAGTATATGCCCAAATATATTATTGAATCTTATTGTATGGCTAAGGAGTAAGTTCTGTGGATAAATTGTAATGTCACTTGGTCTACCTCTATGCCTAATAGTTCCGATTTGGAATGATTGATAGAGAAGTTTGAGTATTGGCCATATTTTGCTAAAGCTTGTATGATTGATGGGGTTGAAGTCATTGGGGAGGTGAAAGCTAAGCACTTTTTTTTTTTAAACTATATGTTTAACTCCTTTGCAGGAATTAATCACAATTACCAACGTACATTTATGTGATAAAATGTATATTTTTATTAAAATTGTAAGAAAACAAATTTGGAAACAATTTGTGTATGTCTGTAATCAGAAGAAGGGTTTATCCTCCTAAAAATCAGGGGCTTATGGTATATGTATAAAACTTGTGTCTGAACATATGGTCTCCCATGAGCCTCTACTCAAATCTAGATTTATTCATACCAGGTGATTACTATTACCACAGAGATCACCTGGCTATTAAAACCTATACAGGGGCTTTATTTTAAAGAGGGGATTTTGGCTTTAAAATAAGAGGTCTTTGGGGCCTTTTTGATAATGCCTAGACAACCTTATTTAAAAGTGTATATTTAAACTTTTATTGTTCAGGTTATGTAGCTAGGGCTGCAGCAGCTAATCAGTAAAATTGATCATAAAAATATTTGACATTGAATCTCAGATTAGGTGGTCTGTGATTAGTTGGTCAGTTGCACGGCACCAGCTGCTTTACTCCATTGAACTCCTGTACATGGTATTGTGCAAAAATGGTAAAAAAAAAAATTCTCTCCGATTTTTAGTTGGATAAAATATTTTTTTGCACAATACCATGTGCAGGAGTTCATTGGAGTGAAACAGCTGCTGCCGGCGGTGCAACTTACCAACAATGGTTTACCCTACTGATGATTCCTTTTAGAACACTCAGTACTTGATCCCTCATTGTAACTGATGGCGTAGGCAGATGCATGAAGTGACTTTTTTCCTCATTACTCTGACATATCTGGCATTTGTATACAAGCAGTGTTTTTGAAGACTCATATACTTTATTAAAATATTGTTTTATGTTGTTTGAACATTATCCCACTGATGTTTACATACACACTGGGGGTAGCTTAGCAACCATTTTTTTTCTGCCTGCTTTAACGGGATACTGACCCCAAATCTTTTCTTTCATGATTCAGATAGAGCATGCAATTTTAAGCAACTTTCTAATTTACTCATTATCACTTTTCCTTCATTCTCTTGCTAGCTTTATTTGAAAAGCAAGAATGTAAGTTTAGAAGCCAGCCCATTTTTGGTTCAAAACCTGGTTTGAGCTTGCTGATTGGACAGCACGAATAAACAAGTGCTGTCCAGTGTCTAAACCAAAAATTTGCTGGCTCCTTAGCTTAGGTGCCTTTTTCAAATAAAGATAGCAAGAGAACGAAGAAAAATTGATAATAGGAGTAAATTAGAAAGTTGCTTAACCCCTTAACGACCGAGGACGTGCAGGGTACATCCTCTAAAAAAAGTCACTTAACGACTAAGGACGTACCCTGCACGGTCTGGAAAGTAGCTGGAAGCGATCCTGCTCGCTTCCAGATGCTTTCCGGTTATTGCAGTGATGCCTCGATATCAAGGCATCCTGCAATAACCTTTTGTAGCCATCCGATGCAGAGAGAGCCACTCTGTGGCCCTCTCTGCACCGGACATCCATGGCTTTCTTCGTTAGTGGGTGGGAGCCTGTGTGGGAGGCGGGTGGCGGCCATCGATGGCCCTGGTGATGTGGAGGGGGGCGAGATCGTGGGCGGGGATGACCGGGGGCACGCACGGACGCATGCACAGGGAGGCGGGGGCGGGCGCGTTCACGGGGAGGGAGCGGGTAGGAACCGTTACATTACAGAAAATTTTACCTGAATAGTGGGGGAAAAGAGGGGGGGGGGGAGTTAAAAATCAACAAAACAAAGTATCACTGGGGGTGTTGGGTTGCTGTGTGGAGGGGGAAAGCTACACTACTACAGAAAAAAAACGGTTAAAAATAATAAAACACATTTTTCCTGCAAACTGGGTACTGGCAGACAGCTGCCAGTACCCAAGTTGGCCCCCAATAAGGCAGAGGGGGAGGGTTAGAGAGCTGTTTGGGGGGGATCAGGGAGGTTGGGCGCTAAGGGGGGATTCTACACAGCAGCATATGTAAATATGCTAAAAAAAAACAACAACAAAAAACAAAACAAAAAGATACCTTTTATTTTAGTACTGGCAGACTTTCTGCCAGTACTTAAGATGGCGGGGACAATTGTTGGGTGGGGGAGGGAAGTAAGCTGTTTGGGAGGGATCAGGGGGTGTGATGTGTCAGGTGGGAGGCTGATCTCTACACTAAAGCTAAAATGAACCCTGCAAGCTCCCTACAAACTACCTAATTAACCCCTTAACTGCTAGCCATAATACATGTGTGTTGCACAGCAGCATTTAGCAGCCTTCTAATTACCAAAAAGCAACGCCAAAGGCATATATGTCTGCTATTTCTGAACAAAGGAGATCCCAGAGAAGCATTTACAACCATCTGTGCCATAATTGCACAAGCTGTTTGTAAATAATTTCAGTGAGAAACCTAAAATTGTGAAAAATTTAACGTTTTTTTTTTTGTTAAATTTAATTTAATGATCACATTTGGCAGTGAAATGGTGGCATGAAATATACCAAAATGGGCCTAGATCAATACTTGGGGTTCTCTACTACACTAAAGCTAAAATTAACCCTAGAAGCTTCACTGCTGGGCATAATACACGTGTGGTGCGCAGTGGCATTTAGCAGCCTTCTAATTACCAAAAAGCAAACCCAATGCCATATATGTCTGCCATTTATGAACAAAGGGGATCCCAGAGAAGCATTTACAACCATTTACAACCATTTATTCCATAATTGCATAAGTTGTTTGTAAATAATTTCAGTGAGAAACCTAAAGTTTGTGAAAACATTTGTGAAAAAGTGAACAATTTTTTTTATTTGATCGCATTTGGCGGTGAAATGGTGGCATGAAATATACCAAAATGGGCCTAGATAAATACTTTGGGATGTTTTCTAAAAAATATATATACATGTCAAGGGATATTCAGGGATTCCTGAAAAATATTAGTGTTCCAATGTAACTAGCGCTAATTTTGAAAAAAAAGTGGTTTGGAAATAGCAAAGTGCTACTTGTATTTATGGCCCTATAACTTGCAAAGAAGATGTAAACATTGGGTATTTCTAAACTCAGGAAAAAAATTAGAAACTATTTATGGGTGTTTTTTGGTGGTTGTAGATGTGTAACAGATTTTGGGGGTCAAAGTTAGAAAAAGTGTGTTTTTTTCCAATTTTTCCTCATATTTTATAAATTATTTTATAGTAAATTATAAGATATGATGAAAATAATGGTAACTTTAGAAAGTCCATTTAATGGCAAGAAAAACGGTATATAATATGTGTGGGTACAGTAAATGAGTAAGAGGAAAATTACAGCTAAACACAAACACCGCAAAAATGTAAAAATAGCCTTGGTCCCAAACGGACAGAAAATGGAAAAGTGCTGTGGTCATTAAGGGGTTAAAATTGCATGCTCTGAATCATGAGAGAAAAAAAAAATCTGTGTTTAGTATCCCTTTAAGGTGATTGGGTAGGTTTTTTTAAATTTATTTTTTAAGAGTACATATGTGATGTATTGGGTGCGCTTCTGAGTTACCCTACAATGTTCCTTGTGAAGTCTAGTGAGTGCCAATCTTTTATTGATTTTTTTTTTGCAAACTTTATTTATGCCATTAGAGAGGTAAACACATGAACCTATGACAGTTTTAAATTACATTGCATACATAGGAAAAGTTTATACATCTTGTCAAATACAAGACTCTGGCGATAGTTCAGTCCAGTGAAAGGTTCATATTAGTCCTGTATTGGCATGGCAATAAAGTTTTTTTTTCTTAAGTAATTACAATAAACCACAACTCACAACAACTCAAGTACATAACAAATCAAATAAAATAGGATACGCCAACAAAACCTGTTGTGTCCCATACTTACCCGGAGCGCCCCCGGACCGCCAGCCACAGACCATTCTATGAGATAATATATATGTGAGGTGGGTGAGGTGTATATGCACATCACATGGTTGTATTAGAGAAAAACCAGTTTCCCTTAAGGTTTTCTTTCCGGATGAATTCACTATTTTTAAATGGGTATAAGACACGTTCTCTTACATTGTCCGGTAAGTATAGTGCCCATTTCTTTGTGAATCTAGATATTCTCTGTTCAATATTCCCCTTAACATCTGCTTGTTCTATGAGCATCTGGGTGTGTAGCCTGGTGAGTAGTTTTTGAAAAGGTGGGGATGAGCTATCTGCCCAATATTGCAGTATCAATTGCCTTGCAAGCAAAATAGTTATAGAGATGAGAGTGTCATGGGGGCGTGTGTTGTGTTCTGGAAGTAAAAACAGGACTCGCTGCGCCGAAAGGGATATCTGGTTCTTAGTTACTTTAGTCAACCAGTAGATTATTTTAACCCAAAACCACTTCAGCTTGGGACAATCCCAAAATAGATGAATCCAATCAGGGTTTGCATGGTTACATTTAACACATGCGTCTTTTTTGCTCCAGGTATCCATTTGGCTCTAAGGGCTGTGGTGATGTATGCCTGTTGGAGGATTTTGGTGTGTGTTTCTCTCAAATTTGCTGATAACGTGAAACTGCGTTTAAGCCGTTCGCTTTCAATCGCTATGGTTCTACACTTGGACCATTTCGATACTATTTTTTGGATGGCAAGGTTGTCATAGTGTTTGAGCACAAGGTCATACATGTTTGCTAGCCTATATGAACCCTGTTTAGCCAGTGAGCATAATATGGTGATATTATTGTTTTCTGTGTTAAGGAGGCCATCTGCTTTTAATTTTGTGACATAGTGCCTACACTGTAGGTATGCAAATCTATGCGTGTTTGGGAGCTGATATGTAGTTTGTAAGTCTTGAAAGGGGTGGACATCAAGGGTCAGAGGGTTAAATAACTGTCCAATTTTAGTGAGGCCTTTCTTCTGCCATGCCCTGAACACCTCAGTGGTATAGCCAGGTAAAAAGGAAAGGTTGCCCTGGATTAGAAGGATCTTACTGGTAATAAATTGTATGCCCCACAGCTTGCACAGTTTGGCCCATGCCCTCAGGGGGTCTCTAAATAAGATGTGTTGCTGAATTTCCAGGGGTAAAGAGTTAAATTTTGCATGTGGTAGGAAAGCTAAGTGTATTGGGTACGTAATACCTGTCTCTAAAGTGGGGATTGTGAACTGCTTATTTCCAACCAGCCAATCCATCACTATCTTCATCAATGTCGCCCAGTTGTACCAGAGAATGTTTGGGAGGCGCAACCCACCTCTATCAAATGGCATAGCCAGACTAGATCTACTTATTCTCTGTTTCTTTCCCTGCCAGATAAAATGGCCTATGGCAAACTGTAGAGTTTTGGCGTCCCTTTGCGTTAACAGCAGAGGAAGCATCTGTAGAGGGTAGAGTATCTTGGGCAAAGCTATCATTTTAAAAAGGTGTATTCTGCCAGTCAATGACAGAGGGAGTTTGCCCCATCCCCATAGCATGTCCCTTATGTGTGGAATTATCTTGCCTATGTTTAAGGGATATAATTTAGAGGGATCTGTATACCTAAATATTTGAATGTGCCCTCTGTTACTTGAAGGCCAAAATTGTGTAGCATGTTATGTTTTGTGTTTTTCAGCCAGATGACCTCCGATTTGTCTTTATTGATTTTATATCCAGAGAATGTTACGAATGTATCAATAATTTCAAGGAGTTTGGGGACACCTACGTCTGGGTTGCCTATGAACAATAGAAGATCGGCATACAATGATAAATGCTATCTAAGCCCGTTAATGTCAAGTCCCTCACTATTCTGTTGAATGTAGCAGGCCAGCGGCTCTATAGCCAAATCAAAGAGGAGAGGGGATAGGGGGCACCCCTGTCGGGTTCCCCTTAGTAGCTCAAAAGGTGTGGATAGTCCACCATTTATGATTAACAAGGCTTTAGGGGCTGTATATAGTGTTTGGATGAGGTTAAACAAAGTGCCAGTGACGTCAAAGCATGTCATGGATGCGTATAGATGGTCCCACTCAATCCTGCCAAAAGACATGCGTCTTGTAAGTCAGAACGGTTGTCTGAGTGGGTATCATACCAGTAGTGGGAAGATATTGGCAGGATTTTCCATAGATTTACTACCGAAGAGCGTCCTGTGACGAATCCCGTCTGATCTGGGTGGACCAACAGGGGAAGGACATGTGCTAGTCTGTCTGCCAGTATTTTCATCAATAATTTATAATCACTGTTAAGCAGTGAAATTGGCCTGTAGGAGGAAGTGAGTGTGGGGTCTCTATCTGGCTTGGGTATGATACATATATTAGCTTTGGTGAAACGGACGTTGGGCTTAACGTCATTTAATAGGTAGTCGGAGTACAGGGATGCTAAGATAGGGCTAACCTCTTTCTCCAGGATCTTATAATATTCTGCTGGCAGCCCATCAGGGCCTGCCGCTTTAGCCAATTTGAGCCGCTTAATCGCTCTGGGGATTTCTCTTTTATTGATTTTTAGATTAATATATTGACTATGTATGCTCTTCATTTCATGTGAAGCTTGAGAAACTGGGGGCTCCACAGTACCATTAGATATTGTGTGTATTTAGGCAGAGGCTGTGCCTAGGACACGTCAACTTCAAACTTGCTTTTATTTTATTTTTTTTATTTTTATATTTTGAAGAAAATAAGCAATAGAAAATGGTTATTGCCGTATTGGTCCCACAGAGAATGTTTCTTTTAGTAGATTGTGATACCTTTTAATGGACCAACAATAATAAGGTTTTGTATTCCATAAGCTTTTAAGACCTCACTGGTCTCTTCTCCAGGTGCAGTCTTGAAAGCTTATGGAATACAAAACCTTATTATTGTTGGTCCATTAAAAGGTATCACAATCTACTAAAAGAATCAAATTGGTGGCATCCTACCATACTACCTCACTAATAGTCTCCAAAGGGTGTATTGAGAAAATTTCACAGAATTTGTGCCATTATAGCCCTCCACTTAGCAGAAGCCTCTCTGTGCTGTGCAGAGGGGAATACCGTTGCTAAGATTTCATACAGTGATTGGCCATGTTGAGAGACCAGGAGTGCATGCAGAACCCATTCTCTTCCACTAGATCACAGTTGCAGCCTTGTGTTTTGTTTTTTGAAAAGGCCGGGGGGTTGTTAAAGGGGTTAAAATTAAGTTGTGTGACTTATAGAAGAGGTTAATACTGCTTTCTCCAACATAGGTGTGTCCGGTCCACGGCGTCATCCTTACTTGTGGGATATTCTCTTCCCCAACAGGAAATGGCAAAGAGCCCAGCAAAGCTGGTCACATGATCCCTCCTAGGCTCCGCCTACCCCAGTCATTCTCTTTGCCGTTGTACAGGCAACATCTCCACGGAGATGGCTTAGAGTTTTTTAGTGTTTAACTGTAGTTTTTATTATTCAATCAAGAGTTTGTTATTTTAAAATAGTGCTGGTATGTACTATTTACTCTGAAACAGAAAAGAGATGAAGATTTCTGTTTGTAAGAGGAAAATGATTTTAGCAACCGTTACTAAAATCGATGGCTGTTCCACACAGGACTGTTGAGAGGAATTAACTTCAGTTGAGGGAACAGTGAGCAGAATTTTACTGCTTGAGGTATGACACATTCTAACAAGACGATGTAATGCTGGAAGCTGTCATTTTCCCTATGGGATCCGGTAAGCCATTTTTATTACAGACAATAAATAAGGGCTTCACAAGGGCTTTTTAAGACTGTAGACATTTTCTGGGCTAAATCGATTCATATAATAAACATATTTAGCCTTGAGGAATCATTTTAATCTGGGTATTTTGTAAAATAATATCGGCAGGCACTGCGCCGGTATTGCGCACTTGTTTTTGAGAAGCATGACATGCAGTCGCATGTGTGAGGAGCTCTGATACATAGAAAAGACTTTCTGAAGGCGTCATTTGGTATCGTATTCCCCTTTGGGCTTGGTTGGGTCTCAGCAAAGCAGATACCACGGACTGTAAAGGGGTTAAAGATAAAAACGGCTCCGGTTCCGTTATTTTAAGGGTTAAAGCTTCCAAATTTGGTGTGCAATACTTTTAAGGCTTTAAGACACTGTGGTGAAATTTTGGTGAATTTTGAACAATTCCTTCATACTTTTTCGCAATTGCAGTAATAAAGTGTGTTCAGTTTAAAATTTAAAGTGACAGTAACGGTTTTATTTTAAAACGTTTTTTGTACTTTGTTATCAAGTTTATGCCTGTTTAACATGTCTGAACTACCAGATAGACTGTGTTCTGAATGTGGGGAAGCCAAGGTTCCTTCTCATTTAAATAGATGTGATTTATGTGACACAAAATTTAGAGAAAATGATGCCCAAGATGATTCCTCAAGTGAGGGGAGTAAGCATGGTACTGCATCATCCCCTCCTTCGTCTACACCAGTCTTGCCCACTCAGGAGGCCCCTAGTACATCTAGCGCGCCAATACTCCTTACTATGCAACAATTAACGGCTGTAATGGATAATTCTATCAAAAACATTTTAGCCAAAATGCCCACTTATCAGCGTAAGCGCGACTGCTCTGTTTTAGATAATACTGAAGAGCATGAGGACGCTGATGATATTGTTTCTGAAGGGCCCCTACACCAGTCTGAGGGGGCCAGGGAGGTTTTGTCTGAGGGAGAAATTTCAGATTCAGGGAAAATTTCTCAACAAGTTGAACCTGATGTGATTACATTTAAATTTAAGTTGGAACATCTCCGCGCTCTGCTTAAGGAGGTGTTATCCACTCTGGATGATTGTGAGAATTTGATCATCCCAGAGAAACTATGTAAAATGGACAAGTTCCTAGAGGTCCCGGGGCCCCCAGAAGCTTTTCCTATACCCAAGCGGGTGGCGGACATTGTAAATAAAGAATGGGAAAGGCCCGGTATACCTTTCGTCCCTCCCCCCATATTTAAAAAATTGTTTCCTATGGTCGACCCCAGAAAGGACTTATGGCAGACAGTCCCCAAGGTCGAGGGGGCGGTTTCTACTTTAAACAAACGCACCACTATACCCATAGAAGATAGTTGTGCTTTCAAAGATCCTATGGATAAAAAATTAGAAGGTTTGCTTAAAAAGATGTTTGTTCAGCAAGGTTACCTTCTACAACCAATTTCATGCATTGTCCCTGTCACTACAGCCGCGTGTTTCTGGTTCGATGAGCTAGAAAAGGCGATCACTAGTGATTCTCCTCCTTATGAGGAGATTATGGACAGAATCCGTGCTCTCAAATTGGCTAATTCTTTCACCCTAGACGCCACTTTGCAATTGGCTAGGTTAGCGGCGAAAAATTCTGGGTTTGCTATTGTGGCGCGCAGAGCGCTTTGGTTGAAATCTTGGTCAGCGGATGCGTCTTCCAAGAACAAATTGCTTAACATTCCTTTCAAGGGGAAAACGCTGTTTGGCCCTGACTTGAAAGAGATTATCTCTGATATCACTGGGGGTAAGGGCCACGCCCTTCCTCAGGATAGGTTTTTCAAGGCCAAAAATAAACCTAATTTTCGTCCCTTTCGTAGAAACGGACCAGCCCCAAGTGCTACGTCCTCTAAGCAAGAGGGTAATACTTCTCAAGCCAAGCCAGCCTGGAGACCAATGCAAGGCTGGAACAAGGGAAAGCAGGCCAAGAAACCTGCCACTGCTACCAAGACAGCATGAAATGTTGGCCCCCGATCCGGGACCGGATCTGGTGGGGGGCAGACTCTCTCTCTTCGCTCAGGCTTGGGCAAGAGATGTTCTGGATCCTTGGGCACTAGAAATAGTCTCCCAAGGTTATCTTCTGGAATTCAAGGGGCTTCCCCCAAGGGGGAGGTTCCACAGGTCTCAATTGTCTTCAGACCACATAAAAAAACAGGCATTCTTACATTGTGTAGAAGACCTGTTAAAAATGGGAGTGATTCATCCTGTTCCATTAGGGGAACAAGGGATGGGGTTCTACTCCAATCTGTTCGTAGTTCCCAAAAAAGAGGGAACGTTCAGACCAATCTTAGATCTCAAGATCCTAAACAAGTTTCTCAAGGTTCCATCGTTCAAAATGGAAACCATTCGAACAATTCTTCCTTCCATCCAGGAAGGTCAATTCATGACCACGGTGGATTTAAAGGATGCGTATCTACATATTCCTATCCACAAGGAACATCATCGGTTCCTAAGGTTCGCATTCCTGGACAAGCATTACCAGTTCGTGGCACTTCCTTTCGGATTAGCCACTGCTCCAAGGATTTTCACAAAGGTACTAGGGTCCCTTCTAGCGGTGCTAAGACCAAGGGGCATTGCAGTAGTACCTTACTTGGACGACATTCTGATTCAAGCGTCGTCCCTTCCTCAAGCAAAGGCTCACACGGACATAGTCCTGGCCTTTCTCAGATCTCACGGATGGAAAGTGAACGTAGAAAAGAGTTCTCTATCTCCGTCAACAAGGGTTCCCTTCTTGGGAACAATAATAGACTCCTTAGAAATGAGGATTTTTCTGACAGAGGCCAGAAAAACAAAACTTCTAAACTCTTGTCAAATACTTCATTCCGTTCCTCTTCCTTCCATAGCGCAGTGCATGGAAGTAATAGGTTTGATGGTAGCGGCAATGGACATAGTTCCTTTTGCGCGCATTCATCTAAGACCATTACAACTGTGCATGCTCAGACAGTGGAATGGGGACTATACAGACTTGTCTCCGACGATACAAGTAAATCAGAGGACCAGAGATTCACTCCGTTGGTGGCTGTCCCTGGACAACCTGTCACAAGGGATGAACTTCCGCAGGCCAGAGTGGGTCATTGTCACGACCGACGCCAGTCTGATGGGCTGGGGCGCGGTCTGGGGACCCCTGAAAGCTCAGGGTCTTTGGTCTCGGGAAGAATCTCTTCTACCGATAAATATTCTGGAACTGAGAGCGATACTCAATGCTCTCAAGGCTTGGCCTCAGCTAGCAAAGGCCAAGTTCATACGGTTTCAATCAGACAACATGACGACTGTTGCGTACATCAACCATCAGGGGGGAACAAGGAGTTCCCTGGCGATGGAAGAAGTGACCAAAATCATTCAATGGGCGGAGACTCACTCCTGCCACCTGTCTGCAATCCACATCCCAGGAGTGGAAAATTGGGAAGCGGATTTTCTGAGTCGTCAGACATTACATCCGGGGGAGTGGGAACTCCATCCGGAAATCTTTGCCCAAATTACTCAACTGTGGGGCATTCCAGACATGGATCTGATGGCCTCTCGTCAGAACTTCAAGGTTCCTTGCTACGGGTCCAGATCCAGGGATCCCAAGGCGACTCTAGTAGATGCACTAGTAGCACCTTGGACCTTCAAACTAGCTTATGTATTCCCGCCGTTTCCTCTCATCCCCAGGCTGGTAGCCAGGATCAATCAGGAGAGGGCATCGGTGATCTTGATAGCTCCTGCGTGGCCACGCAGGACTTGGTATGCAGATCTGGTGAATATGTCATCGGCTCCACCATGGAAGCTACCTTTGAGACGAGACCTTCTTGTTCAAGGTCCGTTCGAACATCCGAATCTGGTCTCACTCCAACTGACTGCTTGGAGATTGAACGCTTGATCTTATCAAAGCGAGGGTTCTCAGATTCTGTTATTGATACTCTTGTTCAGGCCAGAAAGCCTGTAACTAGAAAAATTTACCACAAAATATGGAAAAAATATATCTGTTGGTGTGAATCTAAAGGATTCCCTTGGGACAAGGTAAAAATTCCTAAGATTCTATCCTTTCTTCAAGAAGGATTGGAGAAAGGATTATCTGCAAGTTCCTTGAAGGGACAGATTTCTGCCTTGTCTGTGTTACTTCACAAAAAGTTGGCAGCTGTGCCAGATGTTCAAGCCTTTGTTCAGGCTCTGGTTAGAATCAAGCCTGTTTACAAACCTTTGACTCCTCCTTGGAGTCTCAACTTAGTTCTTTCAGTTCTTCAGGGGGTTCCGTTTGAACCCTTACATTCCGTTGATATTAAGTTATTATCTTGGAAAGTTTTGTTTTTGGTTGCAATTTCTTCTGCTAGAAGAGTTTCAGAATTATCTGCTCTGCAGTGTTCTCCTCCTTATCTGTTGTTCCATGCAGATAAGGTGGTTTTACGTACTAAACCTGGTTTTCTTCCGAAGGTTGTTTCTAACAAAAACATTAACCAGGAGATAGTCGTGCCTTCTTTGTGTCCGAATCCAGTTTCAAAGAAGGAACGTTTGTTGCACAATTTGGATGTTGTTCGCGCTCTAAAATTCTATTTAGATGCTACAAAGGATTTTAGACAAACATCTTCCTTGTTTGTTGTTTACTCTGGTAAAAGGAGAGGTCAAAAAGCAACTTCTACCTCTCTCTCTTTTTGGATTAAAAGCATCATCAGATTGGCTTATGAGACTGCCGGACGGCAGCCTCCTGAAAGAATCACAGCTCATTCCACTAGGGCTGTGGCTTCCACATGGGCCTTCAAGAACGAGGCTTCTGTTGATCAGATATGTCGGGCAGCGACTTGGTCTTCACTGCACACTTTTACCAAATTTTACAAGTTTGATACTTTTGCTTCTTCTGAGGCTATTTTTGGGAGAAAGGTTTTGCAAGCCGTGGTGCCTTCCATTTAGGTGACCTGATTTGCTCCCTCCCTTCATCCGTGTCCTAAAGCTTTGGTATTGGTTCCCACAAGTAAGGATGACGCCGTGGACCGGACACACCTATGTTGGAGAAAACAGAATTTATGTTTACCTGATAAATTACTTTCTCCAACGGTGTGTCCGGTCCACGGCCCGCCCTGGTTTTTTAATCAGGTCTGATAATTTATTTTCTTTAACTACAGTCACCACGGTATCATATGGTTTCTCCTATGCAAATATTCCTCCTTTACGTCGGTCGAATGACTGGGGTAGGCGGAGCCTAGGAGGGATCATGTGACCAGCTTTGCTGGGCTCTTTGCCATTTCCTGTTGGGGAAGAGAATATCCCACAAGTAAGGATGACGCCGTGGACCGGACACACCGTTGGAGAAAGTAATTTATCAGGTAAACATAAATTCTGTTTTTAATATGGCTGCCAGTAGGAGATAATTACTACTCCCATGTTTGGCAGAATGACATTGAGGCAAATATTTAAAAAGGGTGTGAGGGGAAGAGGGCAACAGATTGTTGTGTGTTTAAAGGGACAGTCTACTCCAGAATTTTTATTGTTTAAAAAGATATATAATACCTGTTTTATTACCCATTCTCGTTTTGCATAAAAAACAGTAATATTAACCCCTTAACGACGCATGTCGTACAGGGTACGTTGCACACAACCTGGTCTTAAAAGACCAGCGATGTACCCTGTACGACATTAGGGGTTTAAAGCGTCTGGAAGCGATCCTGCTCGCTTCCAGCCGCTTTCCGGTTATTGCAGTGATGCCTCGATATCGAGGCATCCTGCAATAACACCCCTTGGCCATCCGATGCAGAGAGAGCCACTTTGTGGCCCTCTCTGCACCAGACATCGGTGGCCGGTATCGTTGGTGGGTGGGAGCTTCAGTGGGAGGCGGGTGGGCGGCCATCGATGTTAGCTATGACGTGGAGGGGGGCGGGATCGGGGGCGTGACCATCAGGGGCGCACAGAGGCGCGTGCACGGGAGGGTGGGGGTGGGCGCGTGCACGGGGTGGAAGCGGGTGGGAACGGCTACACTACAGAAATGTAAAAAAAATAAGTTACAGTGGGTACAAAATAATTTTAAACATACATCTAAGGGATCTGGGTGGGGGTGGGGGTTGCTCTTTGGCTGGGGGGAAGCTACACTACAGAAAAAAATAATAAAATATAAAAAAGCAGGTTTTTTTTGTAAACTGGGTACAGGCAGACAGCTGCCAGTACCCAAGATGGCTACCAATAAGGTAGAGGGATAGAGATTTGTTTGGGGGGAGGGAATCAGGGAGGTTGGGGCTAAGGGGGGATCCTACACAGAAGCATATGTAAATATGCTTAAAAATTATTATTTAAAAAAAAAAAAAAAACTTTTATTTTAGTACTAGCAGACTTTCTGCCAGTACTTAAGATGTCAGGGACAATTGTGGGGTGGAGGAGGGAAGATAGCTGTTTGGGAGGGATCAGGGGGTGTGATGTCAGGTGGGAGGCTGATCTCTACATTAAAGCTAAAATTAACCCTGCAAGCTCCCTACAAGCTACCTAATTAACCCCTTCACTGCTAGACATAATTCACGTGTGATGCGCAGTGAGAAACCTAGGCCTAGATTTAGAGTTCGGCGGTAGCCGTCAAAACCAGCGTTAGAGGCTCCTAACGCTGGTTTTGGCCGCCCGCTGGTATTTGGAGTCAGTGATTAAAGGGTCTAACGCTCACTTTACAGCCGCGACTTTTCCATACCGCAGATCCCCCTACGCCATTTGCGTAGCCTATCTTTTCAATGGGATCTTCCTAACGCCGGTATTTAGAGTCGTTTCTGCAGTGAGCGTTAGAGCTCTAACGACAAGATTCCAGCCGCCTGAAAATAGCAGGAGTTAAGAGCTTTCTGGCTAACGCCGGTTTATAAAGCTCTTAACTACTGTACCCTAAAGTACACTAACACCCATAAACTACCTATGTACCCCTAAACCGAGGTCCCCCCACATCGCCGCCACTCGATTAAAATTTTTAACCCCTAATCTGCCGACCGCCACCTACGTTATACTTATGTACCCCTAATCTGCTGCCCCTAACACCGCCGACCCCTGTATTATATCTATTAACCCCTAACTTGCCCCCCACAACGTCGCCGCAAGCTACTTAAAATAATTAACCCCTAATCTTCCGACCGCAAATCGCCGCCACCTACGTTATCCCTATGTACCCCTAATCTGCTACCCCTAACATCGCCGACCCCTATGTTATATTTATTAACCCCTAATCTGCCCCCCTCAACGTCGCCGACACCTACCTACACTTATTAACCGCTAATCTGCCGAGCGGACCTGAGCGCTACTATAATAAAGTTATTAACCCCTAATCCGCCTCACTAACCCTATCATAAATAGTATTAACCCCTAATCTGCCCTCCCTAACATCGCCGACACCTACCTTCAATTATTAACCCCTAATCTGCCGACCGGAGCTCACCGCTATTCTAATAAATGTATTAACCCCTAAAGCTAAGTCTAACCCTAACACTAACACCCCCCTAAGTTAAATATAATTTTTATCTAACGAAATAAATTAACTCTTATTAAATAAATAATTCCTATTTAAAGCTAAATACTTACCTGTAAAATACATCCTAATATAGCTACAATATAAATTATAATTATATTATAGCTATTTTAGGATTAATATTTATTTTACAGGCAACTTTGTAATTATTTTAACCAGGTACAATAGCTATTAAATAGTTAAGAACTATTTAATAGTTACCTAGTTAAAATAATAACAAATTTACCTGTAAAATAAATCCTAACCTAAGATATAATTAAACCTAACACTACCCTATCAATAAAATAATTAAATAAACTACCTACAATTACCTACAATTAACCTAACACTACACTATCAATAAATTAATTAAACACAATTGCTACAAATAAATACAATTAAATAAACTATCTAAAGTACAAAAAATAAAAAAGAACTAAGTTACAGAAAATAATAAAATATTTACAAACATAAGAAAAATATTACAACAATTTTAAACTAATTACACCTACTCTAAGCCCCCTAATAAAATAACAAAGCCCCCCAAAATAAAAAATTCCCTACCCTATTCTAAAATACAAATATTACAAGCTCTTTTACCTTACCAGCCCTGAACAGGGCCCTTTGCGGGGCATGCCCCAAGAATTTCAGCTCTTTTGCCTGTAAAAAAAAACATACAATACCCCCCCCCCCAACATTACAACCCACCACCCACATACCCCTAATCTAACCCAAACCCCCCTTAAATAAACCTAACACTACCCCCCTGATGATCTTCCTACCTTGTCTTCACCATGCCAGGTTCACCGATCCGTCCTGGCTCCAAGATCTTCATCCAACCCAAGCGGGGGCTAGACATCCACTGAAGAAGTCCAGAAGAGGGTCCAAAGTCTTCCTCCTATCCGGCAAGAAGAGGACATCCGGACCGGCAAACATCTTCTCCAAGCGGCATCTTCTATGTTCTTCCATCCGATGACGACCGGCTCCATCTTGAAGACCTCCAGCGCGGATCCATCCTCTTCTTCCGACGACTAGACGACGAATGACGGTTCCTTTAAGGGACGTCATCCAAGATGGCGTCCCTCGAATTCCGATTGGCTGATAGGATTCTATCAGCCAATCGGAATTAAGGTAGGAATTTTCTGATTGGCTGATGGAATCAGCCAATCAGAATATAGTTCAATCCGATTGGCTGATCCAATCAGCCAATCAGATTGAGCTCGCATTCTATTGGCTGTTCCGATCAGCCAATAGAATGCGAGCTCAATCTGATTGGCTGATTGGATCAGCCAATCGGATTGAACTATATTCTGATTGGCTGATTCCATCAGCCAATCAGAAAATTCCTACCTTAATTCCGATTGGCTGATAGAATCCTATCAGCCAATCGGAATTCGAGGGACGCCATCTTGGATGACGTCCCTTAAAGGAACCGTCATTCGTCGTCTAGTCGTCGGAAGAAGAGGATGGATCCGCGCTGGAGGTCTTCAAGATGGAGCCGGTCGTCATCGGATGGAAGAAGATAGAAGATGCCGCTTGGAGAAGATGTTTGCCGGTCCGGATGTCCTCTTCTTGCCGGATAGGAGGAAGACTTTGGACCCTCTTCTGGACTTCTTCAGTGGATGTCTAGCCCCCGCTTGGGTTGGATGAAGATCTTGGAGCCAGGACGGATCGGTGAACCTGGCATGGTGAAGACAAGGTAGGAAGATCATCAGGGGGGTAGTGTTAGGTTTATTTAAGGGGGGTTTGGGTTAGATTAGGGGTATGTGGGTGGTGGGTTGTAATGTTGGGGGGGGGGTATTGTATGTTTTTTTTTACAGGCAAAAGAGCTGAAATTCTTGGGGCATGCCCCGCAAAGGGCCCTGTTCAGGGCTGGTAAGGTAAAAGAGCTTGTAATATTTGTATTTTAGAATAGGGTAGGGAATTTTTTATTTTGGGGGGCTTTGTTATTTTATTAGGGGGCTTAGAGTAGGTGTAATTAGTTTAAAATTGTTGTAATATTTTTCTTATGTTTGTAAATATTTTATTATTTTCTGTAACTTAGTTCTTTTTTATTTTTTGTACTTTAGATAGTTTATTTAATTGTATTTATTTGTAGCAATTGTGTTTAATTAATTTATTGATAGTGTAGTGTTAGGTTAATTGTAGGTAATTGTAGGTAGTTTATTTAATTATTTTATTGATAGGGTAGTGTTAGGTTTAATTATATCTTAGGTTAGGATTTATTTTACAGGTAAATTTGTTATTATTTTAACTAGGTAACTATTAAATAGTTCTTAACTATTTAATAGCTATTGTACCTGGTTAAAATAATTACAAAGTTGCCTGTAAAATAAATATTAATCCTAAAATAGCTATAATATAATTATAATTTATATTGTAGCTATATTAGGATGTATTTTACAGGTAAGTATTTAGCTTTAAATAGGAATTATTTATTTAATAAGAGTTAATTTATTTCGTTAGATAAAAATTATATTTAAGTTAGGGGGGTGTTAGTGTTAGGGTTAGACTTAGCTTTAGGGGTTAATACATTTATTAGAATAGCGGTGAGCTCCGGTCGGCAGATTAGGGGTTAATAATTGAAGGTAGGTGTCGGCGATGTTAGGGAGGGCAGATTAGGGGTTAATACTATTTATGATAGGGTTAGTGAGGCGGATTAGGGGTTAATAACTTTATTATAGTAGCGCTCAGGTCCGCTCGGCAGATTAGGGGTTAATAAGTGTAGGCAGGTGTCGGCGACGTTGTGGGGGGCAGATTAGGGGTTAATAAATATAACATAGGGGTCGGCGATGTTAGGGCAGCAGATTAGGGGTACATAGGGATAACGTAGGTGGCGGCGGTTTACGGAGCGGCAGATTAGGGGTTAAAAGTGTAATGCAGGGGTCAGCGATAGCGGGGGCGGCAGATTAGGGGTTAATAAGTGTAAGGTTAGGGGTGTTTAGACTCGGGGTACATGTTAGAGTGTTAGGTGCAGACGTAGGAAGTGTTTCCCCATAGGAAACAATGGGGCTGCGTTAAGAGCTGAACGCTGCTTTTTTGCAGGTGTTAGGTTTTTTTTCAGCTCAAACTGCCCCATTGTTTCCTATGGGAGAATCGTGCACGAGCACGTTTTTGATGCCGGCCGCGTCCGTAAGCAACTCTGGTATCGAGAGTTGCATTTGCGGTAAATATGCTCTACGCTCCTTTTTTGGAGCCTAACGCAGCATTTGTTTGAACTCTCGATACCAGAGTTAAATTTATGGTGCGGCCAGAAAAAAACCCGCGGAGCGTTAACAGCCCTTTTACCGCCGAACTCCAAATCTAGGCCCTAGTTTGTGAAAAAAATTGTGAAAAAGTGAAGTTTTTTTTTTTTATTTGATCGCATTTGGCAGGGAAATGGTGGCATGAAATATACCAAAATGGGCCTAGATCAGCGGTTCCCAACCTTTTTTCTCTCCTGTACCCCTTGATTAGGCTTTTAATCTATGAGTACCCCCTCTCTTCATTACCCCCACCCATCCCTCAAAATAAAGGAAGCACTTTTTTATAGGGGAGGTAAGCTATACCTGAATTGCATACGACTGTACGTGTATCAACAGGATTAAAGCTAAGATCTTATTCTCAGGAGTCCTGCTGTGTGGCTGGTGCCCCTGGCAGCTGCCTGGTTGCTCCTAAACAAGGCCCTGGGGGGGAGTCAAAGTGTAATGATCATAACAATAAATATTTAAATTTGTGAGAGCAGATTGATATTAACCACCCAGCCACTATGAACGTTTTTAGTTGGAAGTGAAGCAGTCTGAATCAAGCAAGCACTAGAAGCAGTACTTTACTTACCGGCACTGACTATAACTTATTTGGGGATGCAGACCTGCCTCGCCTGTGTGACTCGCAATCTCAACGGCTCTATCACACGTGTCCACGTAGCTATGCTGCCAGGGCCGCCACTAGAAATTTTGGGGCCCCTGACTCAACCATTGATCAGGCACCCCCTTTGACATGTGCAATTTTTGACCAAGTGACTAAAACGTATATGCACTTTATTCTTAATTGTCTATTTAAACTTGGAAATGTTGTAAAGGTAGTAACATACAAACACACAGACACACTCATACACTGAAACACACATACACACTCACACATAAGGATTCACATATAGACACTCTAGCAGACACGCAAAGAAACACACTCAGACACAGAAACCCAAACAGACACTCAGCACTTGTTGACATTGACCTGACAAGTAATGAGGTAAACTACAGTTTTGTAAAAAAAGGAGATTTAGAAAACAAAATATGGAGTTCTGATTATCTTTTTGTAAAGGAAGATGACAACTAAATTATGACAACAGCATGCAGTAGCTGAAAGGAAGGGCCCTGAACTGCCTAAATAATAATTTAAAGGTTAAATGGTGGAGTGGTTACTTCCGGAAAGGTCTTGTTAGTCTCAAAGTCTGTAGAAAGATGTGAATAATTAGTAGTAAGGTCAAAATGTCCTAAAAAGGAACAGACAATAGACACACACACAAAAACTCAAACTTGCACATACACCCAAGGAAACACCGACAGAGACAGCCTCAGAAAACACACAAAGACATATACACACATACACACACAGAGACACCCACAGAAAACACACAAAGACATACACACACACAGAGAGAGACAACCACATGAAAAACACAGAAAGACATACATACACACACCCTCAGTGAGACATCCACAGAAAACACACAAAGACATACACACACCCTCACAGAGACACCCACAGAAAACACAGACATACATACATACATAAACACAAACAGCCTCACAGAAACACCCATAGAAAAAGCTCAGACATATGCACACACCATCACAGACATCCACAGAAAATGCACAAAGACATACACACCCACCCTCACAGAGAGACCCACAGATAAAAAATACATACACATAGAGACACAAACCAAAGCACAAAGACATAAACACAGACACCCACAGAAACACTCACAGAAGGAAACATTTATGCACCTTGCATCCCCTAAATCAACAGTGTGGGACATGCATGAGAAAAAAAAAATGCAGAAATTAAGAGATCACTTTTTAAAGAATCATATTTGTAAATGTGCAAACAAAAATAATTCTGTGAATTCAAAATTGTACATTAATGAGCTGGGTACATGGCTAGATGAAGAAAAGTACCTTTAAAAGGTTGGCATATGTTTTTTTTTTCCCCCATTTTCCCCAACCAAGTGCACCACTTCAAATATAGTGTACAAATTTTCCCATCTGTCAGCTGTACTTATGGATTTTGAAAATGCTGTACTCTATATGGTCTTGGTGGGACCATAATCTGTGGTACTCATACCATTAGATCTGGTTAAATGCAGGATTTAGGCTTGTTGGTATGTATTTCAAAACTAAGTCAGCTGTAGTGTAACTGAACAGTTTTAAGTTAACCTGTCTCATTTCAAACACTGAGCAATCTTAGTCTGAGAGTATAACATTTTATGCAGATGTAAAAATCTTAGATAAAATGCCTCCTTGCATCTGGAAAGTCCTTGCATAAAGGGGCAGTAAACTGGAATGATATATATATATATATATATATATATATATATATATATATATATATATATATATATATATATATATATATATATATATATATATATATATATATATATATATATATAATGCATATCTGCCAAAAGGGCATCTACCATTTGTGTATTGAGGAGTAAACATTTCTGCATGGTTTTAAATATAGAATTTCTACAGCATTGTCAAATAATCATAAATACACTGCTGCTAAAAAAATGTGTTTTTATGGACCCCTAGCCCCACCATACAACTACTACCACACTGAAGTTACAATCCAAAATTGCACAAAGAAATAAAAAAACATTTGCTAAGTAAGTCCTACCTCCTCTTCAAATGAAAGTGATCTGCTGTCTGACTCAGGCACACACTGTACAAAGTGCCAAGTCTGTCTCACACTGAGCATAGGGGTTTAGTGCACACTAAGAAATCCTCTCATATGCTAATACTTTACTCTTTGTAATAACATTTCCCATGCTCAATTAGCACTCTGCTGTAGTACCCACTGGTGGCTGCCAAAATTTAAAAGTTCTTGCCTCATGGGGCCCCCCTGGCTCATTGGGCCCCTGACAGGAGTCACCCCTGTCACCCCCTGATGGCGGCCCTGTATGCTGCTGCAGTGCCGCTTCTATTTGAGCACTTGCAGTCAAAATTGTGTGCATGGGACAGAGGTGGGTGGAGCAGGAGGTTAAGCTGTCTGGTGACACAGGGTGATCATTAATATGTGGACCGGAGTCATCCACACCCGGTCCACATATTTCAGGTGCAGGGGCTCCCATCTGCCTATATGCCAGGCCAGGACTTCATTTGTCACTTTCCGGCTAAATGCTCCTTCCTTCCACAGTTCCACGATGCTTATTAGTTGATGACCCATTGAGAGTGCCCCCCGACCCTCCCCCCGCATCTTCCGCCATTACCAAAAATATTTTTGCGTACCCCCAACTGGCCTGCCAAGTACCCCCAGGGGTACACGTACCCCAGGTTGGGAACCGCTGGCCTAGATCAATACTTTCGGTTGTCTACTACACTACACTAAAGCTAAAATTAACCCTACAAGCTCCCTAATTAACCCCTTCACTGCTGGGCATAATACACGTGTGGTGCGCAGCTGCATTTAGCGGCCTTCTAATTACCAAGAAACAACGCCAAAGCCATATATGTCTGCAATTTCTTAACAAAGGGGATCCCAGAGAAGCTTTTACAACCATTTGTGCCATAATTGCACAAGCTGTTTGTAAATAATTTCAGTGAGAAACCTAAAATTGTGAAAAATGTAACTTTTTTTTCATTTGATCGCATTTGGCGGTGAAATGGTGGCATGAAATATACCAAGATGGGCCTGGATAAATTCTTGGGGTTGTCTACTACACTTCACTAAAGCTAAAATTAACCCTAGAAGCTCCCTACATGCTCCCTAATTAACCCTTTCACTGCTGGGCATAATTCACGTGTGGTGCGCAGTGGCATTTAGCGGCCTTCTAATAACCAAAAAGCAACGCCAAAGCTATATATGTCTGCTATATCTGAACAAAGGAGATCCCAGAGAAGCGTTTACAACCATTTATGCCATAATTGCACAAGTTGTTTGCAAATAATTTCAGTGAGAAACCTAAAGTTTGTAAAAAAAATTGTGAAAAAGTGAACAATGTTTTTTTATTTGATCTCATTTGGCGGTGAAATGGTGGCATGAAATATACCAAATGGGCCTAAATCAATACTTTGGGATGTCTTCTAAAAAAATATATATACATGTCAAGGGATATTCAGGGATTCCTGAAAAATATCAGTGTCCCAATGTAACTAGCGCTAATTTTGAAAAAAAAGTGGTTTGGAAATAGAAAAGTGCTACTTGTACTTATTGCCCTATAACTTGCAAAAAAGGCAAAGAACATGTAAACATTGGGTATTTCTAAACTCAGGACAAAATTTAGAAACTATTTAGCATGGGTGTTTTTTGGTGGTTGTAGATGTGTAACAGATTTTGGGGGTCAAAGTTAGAAAAAGTGTGTTTTTTTTTCCAATTTTTCCTCATATTTTATAAAAAAAATTTATAGAAATTATAAGCTATGATGAAAATAATGGTATCTTTAGAAAGTCCATTTAATGGCGAGAAAAACGGTATATAGTATGTGTGGGTACAGTAAATGAGTAAGAGGAAAATTACAGCTAAATCCAAACACGGCAGAAATGTAAAAATAGCCCTGGTCCTTAAGGGAAAGAAATTGAAAAATGGCCTTGTCCTTAAGGGGTTAATATACTTTTTAACTCAGTTGATTATCTTGTATCAAAGCCTCTGCATACTGTCCCCTTATTTCAATTCTTTTGACAGACTTGCAATTTAGCCAATCAGTGCTGACTCCTAGGTAACTCCATGGGCGTGAGCAAAATGTTTATCTATATGGCACACATGAACTAACACCCTCTAGCTGTGAAAACTGTCAAATGCTTTGAGATAAGAGGCGGCCTTCAAGGGCTTAGATATTAGCATAAGAGTTAAGGTTAAGCTTTCAACAAAGAATAGCAAGAGAACAAAGCAAATTTAATGATTAAAGGGAATTGGAAAGTTATTTAAAATTGCATGCCCTATCTGAATCATGAAAGTTTAATTTTGACTAGCCTGTCCCTTTAGTATTATGTTCCATAATTTTGCTACTGTATATAAGGCTGGGCTCACATATTAATATTACCCTGGCACCTGTTTAATACATTTATGAAAATGCAGTCCTGTTTATTTTGAAATATATCCTTGACATAGGTTATTCCTGCAATAATGTGCAATTATTGTGTGACCTTAAACCTTTTCCCACGCTTTCACATTCTATAATTCATACTGGAAAAGCATTAGGCGAATATTCCCTCGCTGCATCTGTCCTGTGTGTATGTATATAGATTTGGGATTCATGTTTTTGATTCAGTTTGTGAAAGATCATAGCAGTTTTTTGTTTTTTTTTAAGAATTTTATCAACACTACATATCGCTTTGTATCACTTTTTTAAAGGGACATAAACCCCCAACTTTTTCATTCATGATTTATATAGAACATACAGTTTTAAACCACTTTAACATTTACTTATATTAAATTTTCTTTATTTTGATGTAAGCTCAGGAGTGTGCACACGTCTGCATCACTAATACGGCAGCAGTTTTGCAACAATATTAAACATTAGCCAGAGCACTAGATGCCAGTCCTGTATTTCTTTAGGCATGTGCACGCCACCTACCTAGTTAGCTCTTCAACAAAAATAACAAGAGAATGAAGCGATTTGATAAAACTGGAAACCTTTTTAAAATTGTATTCCCTATCTGAATAATGAAAAATAAATTTTGGTTTTCATGTCCCTTTAAGTTTATCTAGCTAAGAACTCCCATTTTGGATTTTTTATTGTGTTTTCTTTCATGTAATTGGCAAGAGTCCATGAGCTAGTGACATATGGGATATACATTCCTACCAGGAGGGGCAAAGTTTCCCGAACCTCAAAATGCCTATAAATACACCCCTCACCACACCCACAATTCAGTTTTACAAACTTTGCCTCCTATGGAGGTGGTGAAGTAAGTTTGTGCTAGATTTCTACGTTGATGTGCGCTTCTCAGCATTTTGACGCCTGATTCTTCTCAGAGTACAGTGAATGTCAGTGGGATGTGAAGGGAGTATCACCTATTGAATGCAATGGTTTTCCTTGCAGGAGATTTATTTCATAGGTTCTCTGTTATCGGTCGTAGAGCTTCATCTCCTACCTCCCTTATTCAGATTGACAATATACTCTCATATACCATTACCTCTACTGATAACTGTTTCAGTACTGGTTTGGCTGTCTTTCGGTAAGTATGTTTTCATTACTTAAGACACTCTCGGCTATGGTTTGGCATTTTATGCATTAATGTAAAGTTCTAAATATATGTATTGTACTTATATTTGCTATGAGTCAGGTTTATGTATATTTCCTTTTGCAGACTATTTAGTTTCATATTTAGGAAAAACATATTTAGGAAAATATTTTTCTTACCTGGGCTTTAGTCTTTTTTTCAAATTGACTGCTTTTTCATTAAAGTTTCGTAGGCAAAATTAGGCTTGCGAGGCGCAAAATGCTCATGTTTATTGTGTCATTCTTGGCGCGAGAATTTTTTTGGTGCGAAGGTACGTCCGGTGACGCAAGTTCGTCATTTCCGGCCTTGGTAGTTGACGCCGAGTTCCTTGCACATGGTGCGTCTGCAATGACGTGAGTGTGTCATTTCCGGATCTTAGCGACAAATTTTTTTTCGTTGTGCGTCACACTTGGCACAAATAATTATTAAAACCCCATTCCTATGTGCCTCCTGCCTTTTTTCTATGTCCGACGGCTATGCTGTATGCATTTTTTCCCATTCCTGAAACTGCCATATAAGGAAATTGATAATTTTGCTTTATATGTTGTTTTTTTTCTCTTACATTTGCAAGATGTCTCAATCTGATTCTGACTCAGAAACCACTGTTGGAATTCTGCTGCCTGATAACAGTTCTACCAAAGCTAAGTGTATCTGTTGTAAATTTGTGGAGATTATATCTCCAGCTGTGGTATGTAATAGTTGTCATGATAAGCTTTTACATGCAGAGAATGTATCCATCAGTAATAGTACAAAGCCTGTTGTTCCTTCAACATCTAATGTACATGATATCCCGGTGAATATAAAAGATTTTATTGCTGATGCAATTCAGAAGGCTTTGTCTGCTATCCCGCCTTCTAATAAACATAAAAGGTTTCTTAAAACTTCTCATAAAGTTGATGAATTTTCAAATGACCGACAACATACTGAATTATCCTCCTCTGATGAGGATCTATCTGATTCAGAAGATCCTTCCTCAGATATTGACACTGACAAATCTACTTATTTATTTAAAATGGAGTATATTCGTTCCTTGTTAAAAGAGGTGTTGATTACATTGGATATTGAGGAAACTAGTCCTCTTGATATTAAAACCAGTAAACATTTCAACTCTGTTTATAAACCTCCTGTGTTTACTCCAGAGGTTTTTCCAGTTCCTAATGCTATTTCTGATATGATTTCTAAGGAATGGAATAGGCCTGGCACTTCTTTTATCCCTTCTTCAAGGTTTAAAAAATGATATCCTTTGCCAACAGTTTGGAGTTTTGGGAAAAGATCCCCAGAGTTGATTGGGCTATTTCTACTCTTGCTAAACGTACTACTATCCCTATGGAAGATAGTACTTCCTTTAAGGACCCTTTAGATAGGAAACTTGAATCTTATCTAAGGAAAACTTATTTATATTCTGGCTATCTTCTCAGGCCTGCCATTTCTATGGCTGATGTTGCAGCTGCATCAACTTTTTGGTTGGAAAGTTTAGCGCAACAGGAAACAGATCCTGATTTGTCTAGCATTGTTGGCTTGCTTCAACATGCTAATCATTTTATCTGTGATGCCATTTTTGATATCATCAAAATTGATGTTAAATTTATGTCTTTATCTATTTTAGCTAGAAGAGCTTTGTGGCTTAAATATTGGAATGCAGACGTGGTATCTAAATCTAGATTACTATCTCTTTCTTTCCAAGGTAATAATTTATTTGGTTCTCAGTTGGATTAAATTATTTCAACTGTCACTGGGGGGAAGGGAGTTTTTTTACCTCGGGATAAAATACCTAAGGGTAAATCTAAAGCTTCTAACCATTTTCGTTCCTTTCGACAAAATAAGGAACAGAAACCCAATCCTTCTCCAAAGAATCTGGTTCCAATTAGAAACCTTCTTCAAGTTGGAATAAATCCAAGCCATTAAAGAAACCAAAGCCAGCCCCCAAGTCTGCATGAAGGTGCGGCCCTCATTCCAGCTCAGCTGGTAGGGGGCAGATTAAGATACTTTCAAAGTATTTGGGCAGATTCTGTCCAAAATCAATGGATTCAGAGTATTGTCTCTCAATTGTACCGAATAGGATTCAGAGTAAGACCTCCTGTGAGAAGATTTTTTCTCTCACTCATCCCGGCAAATCCAGTAAAGACTCAGGCTTTTCTGAAGTGTGTTTCAAACCTAGAGCTTTCAGGGGTAATCATACCAGTTCTGTTTCAGGAACAGGGTATGGGGTTTTATTCAAATCTATTCATTGTCCCAAACAAAGAAAATTTATTCAGGCCAGTTCTGGATCTGAATTTTTTTAATCATTTTGTAAGAGTGCCAATTTTCAAAATGGTGACTATAAGGACTATTCTGCCTTTTGTTCAGCAAGGTCATTATATGTCCACGATAGACTTACAGGATGCATATCTTCATATTCCGATTCATCCAGACCACTATCCGTTTCTGAGATTCTGTTTTCTAGACAAGCATTACCAATTTGTGGCTCTTCCATTTGGCCTAGCGACAGCTCCAAGAATCTTTTCAAAGGTTCTCGGTGCCCTACTCTCTGTAATCAGAATGGATATTGCGGTGTTTCCTTATTTGGACGATATCTTGGTACTAGCTCAATCTTTACATTCTGCAGAATCTCACACAAATCAACTAGTGTTGTTTCTTTAAAGACATGGTTGGAGGATCAATTTACCAAAAAGTTCCTTGATTCTCAGACAAGGGTCACCTTTTTAGGTTTCCAGATAGATTCAGTGTCCATGACTCTGTTTCTAACAGACAAGAGACGACTAAAATTGGTTTCAGCTTGTCGGAACCTTCAGTCTCAATCATTCCCTTCAGTAGCTATGTGCATGGAAGTTTTCTCATGACTGCAGCATCGGACGCGATCCCCTTTGCTCATTTTCATATGAGACCTCTCCAGCTTTGTATGCTGAATCAATGGTGCAGGGATTATACAAAGATATCACAATTAATATCTTTAAATCCCGATGTTCGACTCTCTCTGACTTGGTGGTTAGATCACCATCATATAGTTCAAGGAGCCTCTTTTGTTCGTCCAACCTGGACTGTGATCATAACAGATGCAAGTCTTTTTCAGGTTGGGAGCAGTCTGGGGATCTCTGACAGCACAAGGGGTTTGGAAACTCAAGAGGCGAGGTTACCAATCAATATTTTAGAACTCCGTGCTATTTTCAGGGCTCTTCAGGTGTGGCCTCTGTTGAAGAGTGAAACGTTCATTTGTTTTCAGGCAGACAATATCACAACTGTGGCATATGTCAATCATCAGGGTGGGACTCTCAGTCCTCAAGCTATGAAAGAATTATCTCGGATACTTTCTTGGGCAGAATCCAGCTCCTGTCTAATTTCTGCGGTTCATATCCCAGGTGTAGACAATTGGGAAGCGGATTATCTCAGCTGTCAGGCTTTACATCTGGGGGAGTGGTCACTTAATCTAGATGTGTTTTTTCAAATTGTTCAGATATGGGGTCTTCCAGAAATAGATCTGATGGCTTCCCATCTAAACAAGAAACTTCCCAGGTACCTGTTCAGGTCCAGGGATCCTCAGGCGGAGGCGGTGGATGCGTTAGCAGTTCCTTGGTGTTACCAACCTTCTTATATTTTCACGCCTCTGGTTCTTCTTCCAAGAGTGATCTCCAAGATCATCATGGAACAATCGTTTGTGTTGCTGGTAGCTCCAGCATGGCCTCACAGGTTTTGGTATGTGGATCTTGTTCGGATGTCCAGTTGCCATCCTTGCCCACTTCCTTTAAGACCAGACCTTCTGTCACAAGGTCAGTTTTTCCATCAGGATCTCAAATCATTAAATTTGAATGTATGGAAATTAAATGCCTAGTGCTTAGTCATAGAGATTTCTCTGACTCCGTGATTAATACTATGTTACAGGCTCGTAAATCTGTTTCTAGGAAGATTTATTATCGAGTTTGGAAGACTTACATTTCATGGTGTTCTTCTCATAAATTTTCCTGGCATTCTTTTAGAATTCCTAGAATTTTACAGTTTCTTCAGGATGGTTTGGATAAATGTTTGTCTGCAAGTTCCTTGAAGGGACAAATCTCTGCTCTTTCTGTTTTATTTCACAGAAAGATTGCTAAGCTTCCTGATATTCACTGTTTTGTGCAGGCTTTGGTTCGTATCAAGCCTGCTGTCATTAAATCAATCTCTCCTCCTTGGAGTCTTAATTTGGTTTTGAAGGCTTTACAGGCTCCTCCGTTTGAGCCTATGCATTATTTGGAAATTAAACTACTTTCTTGGAAAGTGTTGTTCCTTTTGGCCATCTCTTCTGCTAGAAGAGTTTCTGAATTATCTGCTCTTTCTTGTGAATCTCCTTTTTTGATTTTCCATCAGGATAAGGCAGTTTTGCAGACTTCATTTAAATTTCTACCTAAGGTTGTGAATTCTAACAACATTAGTAGAGAAATTGTTCTTCCTTCTTTGTGTCCTAATCCTAAGAATTCTTTGGAGAGATCCTTACATTCTTTGGATGTTGTAAGAGCTTTGAAATATTATGTTGACGCTACTAAAGATTTCAGGAAGACTTCTAGTCTATTTGTTGTCTTTTCTGGTCCTAGGAAAGGTCAGGAAGCTTCTGCCATTTCCTTGGCATCCTGGCTAAAGCTTTTGATGCTTTAGGTTTATTTGAAGTCGGGTCAGGCCCCGCCTCAGAATTACAGCTCATTCTACTAGATCAGTCTCCACTTTGTGGGCTTTTAAGAATGAAGCTTCAGTTGATCAGATTTGCAAAGCAGCAACTTGGTCTTCTTTGCATACATTTACTAAATTCTACCGTTTTTATGTATTTGCTTCCTCGGAAGCAGTTTTTGGTAGAAAAGTTCTTCAGGCAGCTGTTTCAGTTTGATTCTTCTGCTTATGTTTAAGTTTTTTTTCTTTTCATTTATGAGAATAAACTTATATTTTGGGTTGTAGATTATTTTTTTTCAGCGGAAAATGGCTGTTATTTTTATCCCTCCCTCCCTAGTGACTCTTCTGTGGAGCTCCACATCATGGGTATTACTATCCCATACGTCACTAGCTCATGGACTCTTGCCAATTACATGAAAGAAAACATAATTTATGTAAGAACTTACCTGATAAATTAATTTCTTTCATATTGGCAAGAGTCCATGAGACCCACCTTTTTTATGGTGGTTATGATTTTTTGTATAAAGCACAATTATTTCCAAATTCCTTTTTTGATGCTTTTTACTCCTTTCTTTATCATCCCACTACTTGGCTATTCGTTAAACTGAATTGTGGGTGTGGTGAGGGGTGTATTTTTAGGCATTTTGAGGTTTGGGAAACTTTGCCCCTCCTGGTAGGATTGTATATCCCATACGTCATTAGCTCATGGACTCTTGCCAATATGAAAGAAATTAATTTATCGGGTAAATTCTTACATAAATTATGTTTTTCGTTTCAATAGCATAGGCAATGGCAATTTTGCTATATTTCTGTGAGAAATGTGTTAAGACAATATTATATTTCATACCTCAGATATTGCGGGTTCGGTTCCAGACTACATGCAATAAAGCGAATATTCCTAGTGCATATGTTATATTGACACTATACTGAAGTCTATCAAGTGTGCATTATCATTATGTCTAAAAAAACAATCTACATACCTTAATTAAAAAATACTTTATTGCTAAAAAATGCTAAGCATCATCTTCAGTGTGGGGGGGGGGAATCGTGATAAAAAAAAAAAAAAAAAAAATGCGATTGCGATTTTCTTAAAAATTACTATAATACCTTAATTTTTCAATAAAAAGTTTATTTAACGCTACAGAATCTTTATGTACATGTTTCTCAATGTCCAATACACAGTGAGATATATATATATATATATATATATATATATATATTATTATTATTATTATCGGTTATTTGTAGAGCGCCAACAGATTCCGCAGCGCTATTAACAAAGGCGGAGTACAAAAAAAAAAAAAAACAGTTATAGGGATCAAATCGGTAGAGGGCCCTGCCAAGAGTTGCACTGTTGTAGTCAGCTCTTGAGAAGGTGATCAACAAACAGCTGGACTCTTAAGCTTACTTGCTAGGGGGGTTCAGGGGATAGCAATGGAGGAGAGGAACTGGTATAAAGTAAGGTTAGCGTAGGTTGTATGCATCCCTAAACAGTAGAGTCTTTAGGGAGCACTTGAAGCTTTTAAAACTAGAAGAGAGTCTAGTGGAGCGAGGCAGAGAGTTCCACAAGATGGGAGCCAGTCTGGAGAAGTCCTGTAAACGGGAGTGTGATGAGGTGACAAGAGAGGAGGAGAGTAGGAGGTCTTGAGCAGAGCGAAGGGGACGAGAAGGAGAGTATCTGGACACAAGATCTGAGATATAGGGGGGAGCAGTGCAGTTGAGGGCTTTGTATGTCAGAGTGAGAATTTTGTGTTTGATCCTAGAGGCAAGAGGAAGCCAGTGAAGAGATTGGCAGAGAGGTGCAGCAGATGAAGAGCGACTTGTAAGGAAGATGAGTCTGGCAGAGGCATTCATTAAGGATTGTAAAGGAGCTAGGCGGTAGGTGGGGAGACCAGAGAGGACAGAGTTGCAGTAATCGAGGCGGGAGAGGATGAGAGAGTGGATTAAAATCTTAGTTGTGTCTTGTGTAAGGAAGTGTCTAATTTTAGAGATGTTTTTAAGGTGGAAGCGGCAGGCTTTAGCCAAAGACTGAATGTGAGGAGTGAAAGAAAGACCTGAGTCAAATGTCACCCGGAGACATCGGGCATGTGGGGTAGGGGTAATGATGGAGTTGTCGACAGTTATAGAGAGATTGGGGGTGGAGAGTTTTGAAGAAGGGGGGGAACATAAGGAGCTCAGTTTTGGAGAGATTTAGCTTGAGGTAGTGAGAGGACGTCCAGTTGGAGATGTGAGAAAGACAGTTAGTGACACGGGTTAGCAATGAAGGAGAAAGGTCTGGTGCAGAGAAGTAGATTTGGGTGTGTAAACCATGGGACTTTATTAGGGAACCTAGTGATGACGTGTAGATTGAGAAGAGAAGGGGACCGAGGACAGAGCCTTGTGGTATTCCGACAGAAAGTGGTGACGGGGCAGAGGACGCCCCAGAGAAGGCTACACTAAAGGTACGGTTTGACAGGTAGGAAGAGAGCCACGAGAGGGCTGTGTCACATATGCCGAAGGATTGGAGGGTTTGGAGCAAGAGAGGGTGGTCAACAGTGTCAAAGGCTGCGGACAGATCAAGGAGAATAAGCAGAGAGAAGTGGCCTTTTGATTTTGCTGTAAGTAGGTCGTTGGTAACCTTAACAATTGCTGTTTCTGTGGAGTGATGGGGACGAAATCTAGATTGCAATGGGTCAAGGAGGGAGTTTATTGTAAGGAAATGGGAAAGGCGTGCATAAGCTAGTTTTTCGAGAAGCTTTGATACAAGATATATATATATATATATATATATATATATATATATATATATATATATATATATATATATATATATATATATATAGTTTGGAGGTTTTGGTAATTTATGGGGATGTGCCCCATTATGAGATTAAGGTACAGTTGTGATTTGTAAATGGGTGGGATTTACTGTGGGAACGACATGGGTACTATCTTTAGGTCTCAGTGGGATAGGCTATGCTAGGATGACAGTATTTGGCCCTTCCCCCTCTAGTGGAGATGACAAAGAAACAGTGAGTAGTGTGAACTTCCCTGTAGGGGGCGTGGCTAGGTGATGATTAATGATATTACAATGATAGTTACCCCGTCCCTATTATTAGCTTTGAGACAATCACTCGTTTAGGGTCAGTAAAGCTGCTAAGGCTGATTTGATATGGACAGGCTTAAGTTCCTTTGAGACGCAAGATTGAGGCTCACTGCTGTTGCTGGTTGCAATGCAATAGGGACCAATGACGCCACCATAGGTGGGTGGGATTTTACCGCTGCTGTCAATTCCTCTAGTTAGAACCGCTCCAGTGAGCGTTGACACTCTGCCTGTAGATGAGTCATGTCAAGGGGCAAGGTGGACAGTTATCCCCTGTGATGTTAATATGAGTAGATGTGATAACTCTTAAACGTAATGGTAAGGATGACAAGTCGGTGCGAGCCCTGTTTGTTATGACTGAGATTCAATACGCCCATAAGAGGCAGAGTCAGGGGAGGGCAGACAGGTTATATGATATGTTGCAAGCATTACACCCCTAGCAGTACGAACTTAACAAAAACGATTTCTGGGTTCTGCTGTTAGGGGTTTATAGTGGCTGGAAGCGATCCTGATCGCTTCTAGCCGCTTTCCGGTTATTGTAGTGATGCCTTGATATCTAGGCATCCTGCAATAACATTTTTCCCCATCTGATGGAGAGAGAGCCACTCTGCACCGGACATCGATGGCCGAAAATCGTTGGCGGGTGGGAGCCGAAGTGGGAGGCGGGTGGGCGGCCATCGATGGCTTCTTTGATTAAGAGGGGGCGGGAGCGCCAGACGCACGGACGCGCGTGCACGGGGAGGGAGCGGGTGGGAACCGCTGCACTACAGAAACAATTTATACTTTATAAGTGGGAGAAAGGGGGGAGGGAATGGGTTAATAAAATAGCTAAGGGATCTGGGAGGGGATGGGGGGGATGGTCTTTGGGGGGGGAGTTACACTACAGAAGAAAAAAAAAAGTAAAAAAAAAATCTATTTTTGTATAAACTATAAATATGGATCTAAATAAGTTAGAGGGGGAGGGTTAGAGAGGTGGTTGGTGGCTAAGGGGGGACCCTACACAGCAGCATATGTAAATATGCTATTAAAAAAAAAGAGAGAACTTTTTATTTTAGTACTGGCAGACTCTTTCTAGGGGTCTTATAAAAACATGACCAGTTAGCAGATGTAGAGGGCTGCTCAGATTCCTCCATATTAAGTGTTTCGCCATTAAAGCCCTGTAAATAATTAATATCAAACCTTGACTGCAGGGAATCCTTAAAGTCACTAAATACTTCCCCCATCTTCATCCTCAAACACAGCATTTACAGAGACAGAGCCTCTTGACAAACCACACCCATACATTTCTTTAATACAATCTTGACATAATTTATATCTTCCAAATGCTGGATTATGCCAAAGGTTGCACACTGTAATATATCCATAGGAGCAGACACAGAGGCAGGCTCGGGGCTAAAAGAATAAGAGCCAAAAATAAAAAGTTAAAGGGACAGTCTACTTCAGAATTTTTATTGTTTAAAAAAATAATCTCTTTAATTACCCAATCCCCAGGTTTGTATAACTAACAACTTTATATTAATATACTTTTGACTTTTGTGACTACCTTGTATCTAAGTCTCTGCAGACTGCCTCCTCAGTTATTTTGACAGACTTACATTTTAGCCAGTCAGTGCAGACTCATAAATAACTCCACGGGAGATAGCACAATGTTGTCTATATGGTACACATGAACTAGTGCTGTCTGGCAGTGGAAAAACTGTCAAAATGCAGTACCGGATAATTTTTAGAAATTTTGCTATCACTAATTTTTCACAGAAATAGAGCCATTGTTTTTTATTTACCTATGAGAACTCTATACAGTACAACTCCGAAAATCCGGACTGCTTGGGGATTTGCCTGGTCCGTATTTTCGGATTTTCGGACATTGCTGATAAAATATCTGTAAATAAAAAAGAAGACGTGCTAATGTTTTTTATTATAAATAAATACTGTACAGATCACCTTGTTTATTAAAATAGAGTACTGCACCTTCCAATGTACATTCCTTTCCGTTACAGGTATTTATTTGGCACATGCTGAACTGCTTGTTCACGGAGCGCTAGCATCTGCTGTACCCGGTGAACCACTTGTGGATGGTGCTTCTGCTTTGCCCAGTGATTTCAGAGTGTTTCTCCTCTGCTTCTGTTTAGAACCCTTATCCACTTTAGGAAACATTGGTACAGTACACTACTGTACAATATAGTACAGTATATAGAGGTATAACAGTACTGTGCAGTGTAAAGATGGTAAATACCTGCACAGGTATCGGTCATGTATGGCAAACTGTAGTGCGCAGTTGTGGGACTCAGATTTCTCACTGCCTTTGTGTGCCGTCGCTTGTTGCAGCTCTGAATGCCAATTTGCACATGCGCAGTGACAAACAAACACCCAGAAGTTGTAATCACTCCAGAGTCCGGATTCTCAGGTTGTCCGGATTTCTGGAGTCCGGATTTTTGGAGTTGTACTGTATATCTATTTGTTTTCAGACATAAAAAGAGCTTTAACTTTTTTTTTTATATTTATGTAGAAATTTCTCCTCAACCTCCCACCTCCCCAATCCATCAGAAATAGCTCTCTTTCCTCTCCCTCCTACTGCACCACCATCTTTGTTACTGGCGATATGCCAGTGTGCAGTCTTAAGGTGGGGGGTTGCGTTTTATTTTGATTTTTTTTTCTTTAGTGTAGGGATCTCACCCTCGCCACCTTAAAGCGATTGCGGTGTAGGGACCCACTACCCCCTCTAATTTTCCCTTTTTCTGTAGTGTAGGGACCAATTCCTCCCTCTCCCATACCAAAAATGTTTTTGTTTCATAGGGAATCCTCCCTTCTTCATCCTGCTGCATTGGACTGCCCACCCACATCCCTCCTTCCCTCCTAAAGCACCTGATACAGACAGAAAATAAAGGTTTATATTTGGGTTTTAATAAGAAGCCTGCCATGCCATACTGTTTTACTGATCACTGTTGCTATGGCAACCACCTAATCTGTGTAGAAAATGCACTTGTTTTGAAAGTGTATCTACTAAAATGATTGTGTTTTTTATAATTTCAAAGAAATAGAAAAAAACAACAACAAAAAAATATGCATAATCACATTTCTGAACCAGATAAGAAAAATGGTTGCTACAACAAAACAAACTCCAGTTACATATACTTATATTTCTGGAAAGGAATTTTTCTTTTGTTGTTTTTTCTATATCATTTGTATCTTTTTCCACTGCTTTTCAGCACCGTACAGGTTGAAAAGCCTATTTGAAACACATAGTTATAGACAGTTACCGTAAACTTCACGTGTACACTGATAAGTATGTGACTGTCACATTCAGGAAGCACAGAACAGCAGAGACTCCCTGTCTGTATTGTGAATGGTAATAGAATTAGCTGCAGGTATTTGTTGAGGCAGCTGAGAATCCCATTTTATGTAGTTAAATACTTTATTCTTTATTAGCCATACGTACATTCAGCATAAAATAATTGGAACACCACAGCAGTGATGACTTTTGACTCATGAAGTTAATTGGGTAGTGATGCTGAATGACATATTCTTTGTGTCATTATGACAAGAATTTGGACTTTTGAAGCTGAGTCAGTTCATTTTGGGCCATATGTGAAAACAACATTAAAGGGCCATAATACCCAAATGTTTAAACACTTGAAAGTGATGCAGCATAGCTGTAAAAAGCTGACTAGAAAATATCACATGAACATCTCTATGTAAAAAAAGATATTTTACCTCAAAAGTTCCTCAGTATCCACATCCCATTGTAAAGGATTTCTAAGCAGCATATTAGTATGTCTGTGCCGGGACAGCTGAAGGGATGAGCCTCGTGCACTCTCATGTTATTTCTCTATTCCGTTTAGGGAAGTTTACAATGAAATCTCATGAGAGTTAAGTCAAATCTCATGAGATCACAGTTAAAGAGTTCATGACCTTAGCACTGCTGATGCTGATTGGCTGCTGTTCATTTCTTCATTTTTTTTTAAATTTTTTTTTTACCTGCAGCTGGGAGCAGCTGGGAGCAGCTGAGTATAACTTTTTACACAGCACTTACTCTGCTGAGCTGAGGAGATTGTGAGGTAAAATATCTTCCTTTTCTTTCATGTAATTAGCAAGAGTCCATGAGCTAGTGACGTATGGGATATACATTCCTACCAGGAGGGGCAAAGTTTCCCAAACCTCAAAATGCCTATAAATACACCCCTCACCACACCCACAAATCAGTTTTACAAACTTTGCCTCCTGTGGAGGTGGTGAAGTAAGTTTGTGCTAGATTCTACGTTGATATGCGCTCCGCAGCAGGTTGGAGCCCGGTTTTTCTCTCAGCGTGCAGTGAATGTCAGAGGGATGTGAAGAGAGTATTGCCTATTTGAATTCAATGATCTCCTTCTACGGGGTCTATTTCATAGGTTCTCTGTTATCGGTCGTAGAGATTCATCTCTTACCTCCCTTTTCAGATCGACGATATACTCTTATATATACCATTACCTCTACTGATTCTCGTTTCAGTACTGGTTTGGCTTTCTACTACATGTAGATGAGTGTCCTGGGGTAAGTAAGTCTTATTTTTGTGACACTCTAAGCTATGGTTGGGCACTTTTATATAAAGTTCTAAATATTTGTGTTTAAACATTTATTTGCCTTGATTCAGGATGTTCAATATTCCTTATTTCAGACAGTCAGTTTCATTATTTGGGATAATGCATTTGAATAATCAATTTTCTTACCTTAAAATTTGACTTTTTTCCCTGTGGGCTGTTAGGCTCGCGGGGGCTGAAAATGCTTCATTTTATTGCGTCATTCTTGGCGCTGACTTTTTTGGTGCAAAAATTTTTCTTGTTATTTCCGGCGTCGTACTTGTCGCCGGAAGTTGCGTCATTTTTGACGTTTTTGCGCCAAAAATGTTGGCGTTACCGGATGTGGCGTCATTTTTGTCGCTAAAAGCATTTAGGCGCCAAATAATGTGGGCGTCTTTTTTTGGCGCCAAAAAATATGGGCGTCATTATTGTCTCCACATTATTTAAGTCTCATTGTTTATTTGCTTCTGGTTGCTAGAAGCTTGTTCACTGGCATTTTTTCCCATTCCTGAAACTGTCATTTAAGGAATTTGATCAATTTTGCTTTATATGTTGTTTTTTCTTTTACATATTGCAAGATGTCTCAGATTGATCCTGAATCAGAAGATTCTTCTGGAAAATCGCTGCCTGATGCTGGATCTACCAAAGTTAAGTGTATTTGCTGTAAACTTATGGTATCTGTTCCTCCAGCTGTTGTTTGTAATGAATGTCATGACAAACTTGTTAATGCAGATAATATTTCCTTTAGTAATGTTACATTACCTGTTGCTGTTCCATCAACATCTAATACTCAGAGTGTTCCTGTTAACATAAGAGATTTTGTTTCTAAATCCATTAAGAAGGCTATGTCTGTTATTCCTCCTTCTAGTAAACGTAAAAGGTCTTTTAAAACTTCTCATTTTTCAGATGAATTTTTAAATGAACATCATCATTCTGTTTCTGATAATGATTCCTCTGGTTCAGAGGATTCTGTTTCAGAGGTTGATGCTGATAAATCTTCATATTTATTCAAAATGGAATTTATTCGTTCTTTACTTAAAGAAGTCTTAATTGCATTAGAAATAGAGGATTCTGGTCCTCTTGATACTAAATCTAAACGTTTAAATAAGGTTTTTAAATCTCCTGTAGTTATTCCAGAAGTTTTTCCTGTCCCTGATGCTATTTCTGAAGTAATTTCCAGGGAATGGAATAATTTGGGTAATTCATTTACTCCTTCTAAACGTTTTAAGCAATTATATCCTGTGCCATCTGACAAATTAGAGTTTTGGGACAAAATCCCTAAGGTTGATGGGGCTATCTCTACTCTTGCTAAACGTACTACTATTCCTACGGCAGATAGTACTTCCTTTAAGGATCCTTTAGATAGGAAAATTGAATCCTTTCTAAGAAAAGCTTACTTATGTTCAGGTAATCTTCTTAGACCTGCTATATCTATAGCGGATGTTGCTGCAGCTTCAACTTTTTGGTTGGAAGCTTTAGCGCAGCAAGTAACAGATCATAATTCTCATAGCATTGTTAATCTTCTTCAACATGCTAATAATTTTATTTGTGATGCCATCTTTGATATCATTAGGGTTGATGTCAGGTATATGTCTCTAGCTATTTTAGCTAGAAGAGCTTTATGACTTAAACTTGGAATGCTGATATGTCTTCCAAGTCAACTTTGCTTTCCCTTTCTTTCCAGGGTAATACATTATTTGGTTCACAGTTGGATTCCATTATTTCAACTGTTACTGGGGGGAAAGGAACTTTTTTACCACAGGATAAAAAATCTAAAGGTAAATTTAGGTCTACTAATCGTTTTCGTTCCTTTCGTCACAATAAGGAACAAAAGCCTGATCCTTCCCCTACAGGAGCAGTATCAGTTTGGAAACCATCTCCAGTCTGGAATAAATCCAAGCCTTTTAGAAAGCCAAAGCCAGCTCCCAAGTCAACATGAAGGTGCGGCCCTCATTCCAGCCCAGCTGGTAGGGGGCAGATTACGATTTTTCAAAGAAATTTGGATCAATTCGATTCACAATCTTTGGATTCAGAACATTGTTTCACAAGGGTACAGAATAGGCTTCAAGATAAGGCCTCCTGCAAGAAGATTTTTTCTTTCCCGTGTCCCAGTAAATCCAGTGAAGGCTCAAGCATTTCTGAAATGTGTTTCAGATCTAGAGTTAGCTGGAGTAATTGTGCCAGTTCCAGTTCTGGAACAGGGGCTGGGGTTTTACTCAAATCTCTTTATTGTACCAAAGAAGGAGAATTCCTTCAGACCAGTTCTGGATTTAAAAATATTGAATCATTATGTAAGGATACCAACATTCAAAATGGTAACTATAAGGACTATTCTGCCTTTTGTTCAGCAAGGGCATTATATGTCCACAATAGATTTACAGGATGCATATCTGCATATTCCGATTCATCCAGATCACTATCAGTTTCTGAGATTCTCTTTCCTAGACAAGCATTACCAGTTTGTTGCTCTGCCGTTTGGCCTAGCAACAGCTCCAAGGATTTTTACAAAGGTTCTCGGTGCCCTTCTGTCTGTAAACAGAGAACAGGGTATTGTGGTATTTCCTTATTTGGACGATATCTTGGTACTTGCTCAGTCTTCACATTTAGCAGAATCTCATACGAATCGACTTGTATTGTTTCTTCAAAAACATGGTTGGAGGATCAATTTACCAAAAAGTTCATTGATTCCTCAGACAAGGGTAACCTTTTTAGGTTTCCAGATAGATTCAGTGTCCATGACTCTGTCTCTGACAGACAAGAGACGTTGAAAATTGGTTTCAGCTTGTCGAAACCTTCAGTCTCAATCATTCCCTTCGGTAGCCTTATGCATGGAAATTCTAGGTCTTATGACTGCTGCATCGGACGCGATCCCCTTTGCTCGTTTTCACATGCGACCTCTTCAGCTCTGTATGCTGAACCAGTGGTGCAGGGATTATACAAAGATATCTCAATTAATATCTTTAAAACCGATTGTACGACACTCTCTGACGTGGTGGACAGACCACCATCGTTTAGTTCAGGGGGCTTCTTTTGTTCTTCCGACCTGGACTGTGATTTCAACAGATGCAAGTCTGACAGGTTGGGGAGCTGTTTGGGGGTCTCTGACAGCACAAGGGGTTTGGGAATCTCAGGAGGTGAGATTACCAATCAACATTTTGGAACTCCGTGCAATTTTCAGAGCTCTTCAGTCATGGCCTCTTCTAAAGAGAGAGTCGTTCATTTGTTTTCAGACGGACAATGTCACAACCGTGGCATATGTCAATCGTCAAGGAGGGACTCACAGTCCTCTGGCTATGAAAGAAGTATCTTGAATACTGGTATGGGTGGAATCCAGCTCCTGTCTAATTTCTGCGGTTCATATCCCAGGTATAGACAATTGGGAAGCGGATTATCTCAGTCGCCAAACGTTACATCCGGGCGAATGGTCTCTTCACCCAGAGGTATTTCTTCAGATTGTTCAAATGTGGGGAAATAGATCTGATGGCTTCTCATCTAAACAAGAAACTTCCCAGGTATCTGTCCAGATCCAGGGATCCTCAGGCGGAGGCAGTGGATGCATTGTCACTTCCTTTGAAGTATCATCCTGCCTATATCTTTCCGCCTCTAGTTCTCCTTCCAAGAGGGATTTCCAAGATTCTAAAGGAGTGCTTGTTTGTTCTGCTGGTGGCTCCAGCATGGCCTCACAGGTTTTGGTATTCGGATCTTGTCCGGATGGCCACTTGCCAACCGTGGACTCTTCCATTAAGACCAGACCTTCTATTGCAAGGTCCTTTTTTCCATCAGGATCTCAAATCCTTAAATTTGAAGGTATGGAGATTGAACGCTTGATTCTCAGTCATAGAGGTTTCTCTGACTCAGTAATTAATACTATGTTACAGGCTCGTAAATCTGTATCTAGGAAAATATATTATCGAGTCTGGAAGATTTACATTTCTTGGTGTTCTTCTCATCATTTTTCTTGGCATTCTTTTAGAATTCCTAGAATTTTACAGTTTCTTCAGGATGGTTTGGATAAAGGTTTGTCTGCAAGTTCCTTGAAAGGACAAATCTCTGCTCTTTCTGTTCTTTTCCACAGAAAGATTGCTAGTCTTCCTGATATTCATTGTTTTGTACAGGCTTTGGTTCGTATAAAACCTGTTATTAAGTCAATTTCTCCTCCTTGGAGTTTGAATTTGGTTCTGGGGACTCTTCAAGCTCCTCCGTTTGAAACTATGCATTCGCTGGACATTAAATTACTTTCTTGGAAAGTTTTGTTTCTTTTGGCCATCTCTTCTGCTAGAAGAGTTTCTGAATTATCTGCTCTTTCTTGTGAGTCTCCTTTTCTGATTTTTCATCAGGATAAGGCGGTGTTGCGAACTTCTTTTACATTTTTACCTAAGGTTGTGAATTCTAACAACATTAGTAGAGAAATTGTGGTTCCTTCATTGTGTCCTAATCCTAAGAATTCTAAGGAAAGATCGTTGCATTCTTTGGATGTAGTTAGAGCTTTGAAATATTATGTTGAAGCTACTAAAAATTTCCGAAAGACTTCTAGTCTATTTGTTATCTTTTCCGGTTCTAGGAAAGGTCAGAAGGCCTCTGCCATTTCTTTGGCGTCTTGGTTAAAGTCTTTGATTCATCATGCTTATGTCGAGTCGGGTAAAACTCTGCCTCAAAGGATTACAGCTCATTCTACTAGGTCAGTTTCTACTTCCTGGGCGTTTAGGAATGAAGCTTCGGTTGATCAGATTTGCAAAGCAGCAACTTGGTCTTCTTTGCATACTTTTACTAAATTCTACCATTTTGATGCGTTTTCTTCTTCTGAAGGAGTTTTTGGTAGAAAAGTACTTCAGGCAGCTGTTTCAGTTTGATTCTTCTGCTTATAATTTCAGTTTTTTCATTATAAGATTTAAACTTTGTTTTGGGTGTGGATTATTTTCAGCGGAATTGGCTGTCTTTAATTTATCCCTCCCTCTCTAGTGACTCTTGCGTGGAAGATCCACATCTTGGGTAGTCATTATCCCATACGTCACTAGCTCATGGACTCTTGCTAATTACATGAAAGAAAACATAATTTATGTAAGAACTTACCTGATAAATTCATTTCTTTCATATTAGCAAGAGTCCATGAGGCCCACCCTTTTTGTGGTGGTTATAATTTTTTTGTATAAAGCACAATTATTCCAATTCCTTATTTTTTTATGCTTTCGCACTTTTTTCTTATCACCCCACTTCTTGGCTATTCGTTAAACTGATTTGTGGGTGTGGTGAGGGGTGTATTTATAGGCATTTTGAGGTTTGGGAAACTTTGCCCCTCCTGGTAGGAATGTATATCCCATACGTCACTAGCTCATGGACTCTTGCTAATATGAAAGAAATGAATTTATCAGGTAAGTTCTTACATAAATTATGTTTTTTACATAGAGATGCTCAGGTGATATTTTCCTGTCAGCTTTTTACAGTTATACTGCATCAGTTTCAAGTGATTTAGCATATGAGTATTATGTCCCTTTAATAATAACTTGGAGTTGGAAAATGAGTTGGTGGAATGATAACTTCAGAATCATTTGCATTACTTTCCAAGAGAGAATGCTGCATATATAACATTGAATGAAATAAACTTAATGATCAAATCTGAAGCATCAGGCTTGAAATGTCGCCTTGAATTATTAAAGGGACAGTAAAGTCAAAATGAAACGTTCATGATTCGGATAGATTATGCAATTTTAAACAACTTGCCTATTTACTTCTGTTATCAAATTTGCTTCATTCTCTTGGTATCTTATATTGAAGAGTAAAACTAGGTAGGCTCATAAGAGCTCAGGAGTGTGCACATGTCTTTAGTACTCTATGGCAGCAGTGTTTTGCAACATCGTATAACAAAGCTACAAATAATGTTGCAAAACACTGCTGTCATAGAGTACAAAAGACACGTGCACACTCCTGAGCTCTTGTGAGGCTACCTAGTTTTACTCTTCAATAAAAGATACCAAGCGAACAAAGCAAATTTGATAACATAAGTAAATTGGAAAGTTGTTTAAAATAGCATGTTCTATCTGAGTCATAAGTTTAATGTTGTCTTTACTGTCCCTTTAAGATACTGACTATAAATTATGTTTTTAATTTGTGGTTGAATGGATGTGGTAGCAGTGTCTCTTTAAAAAAAATCTTATGTAAACTTTGAGTTGTTGTGGTTGTTTTGTTGTTGTTTTGTTGATTCCCCCCCCCATGTTTTAGATAGAGGATGCAATTTTTTTTTTTTTTTCTCTTGGTATCTTTAGTTAAAAACCATATGTACATTTACTCAGCAGCTATTTAGTACTGGGAGCTAGCTGGTATTGGTGGCTACACACAATTACCTCTTGTCATTGACTTACCAGATGTGTTTATCTAGCTCCCTGTAGTGCACTGCTGTTCAGGAACTGTCTTTAAAAGGACAGTCTACACCAGAATTTGTATGGTTTTAAAAGATAGATAATCCCTTTATTACCTATTCCCTAGTTTTGCACAATCAACACAGTTATAATAATACACGTTTTACCTCTGTAATTACCTTGTATCTAAGCCTCTGTAAACTGTCCCCTTATTTCAGTTGTTTTGACAGACTTGCATTTTAGCCAATCAGTGCTCACTCCTAGGTAACTTCACATGCGTGAGCTCAATGTTATCTATATGACACACATGAACTAACGCCCTCTAGTGGTAAAACAATTGTCAAAATGCTTTCACATAAGAGGCGGCCTTCAAGGTCTAAGAAATTAGCATTTGAGGTTACCTAGGTTTAGCTTTCAACTAAGAATACCAAGGGAACAAAGTAACATCTATACTATAATTGCATTTGTAATGTCCGTCGGCAGTTGCGCACACATCCTCAATTGAATGTTGGCAGCACAAGGGCAAAATAATTCACCTGGATGCATTGAAGCTGCATCCAGGTGAATTCCGAAAATGGCAGGGTGGTGAAAGAATCATTCACTACCCTACCTTTTTCGGAATCCACCGGGATGCAGCGTAAGCTGCATACCGGTGGATGCAGCAAAGGCAAACGGAGCATTACAAAAGCAACAACTAACCGCCCGCATCAAGTATTAAAATAAATAAATAAAATAACCGCCTGCATCAAGTATTAAAAAAAAAAAATGAAAAAAAAACAAAAAAAAACAGCCCACACGAAATATAACAAAAATAAAAAATCTGACACAAAGTAATAACCCATACACTGCAAACCCCCACATCGCTAAATAATAAAGTAATTAAAGTGAATGTAAATTTTGATGCTAAAGTGCCCGGTTTTTAAAACTTCGATTAAAAACAGGGGCACTTTAATTCATCAAAATTTACATTTCACTCCTGTTGTGAAGAAAAACTTACCTTTTAAACTTCACAGCAGCTCCAGCTTCCTCCACCCCTTTCAAAGCCTCTTCCTGGGTCTAAAATGAGGCATCCGGCTTCCTCCAATCACAGCGTTGAATCAGACACTGATTCTCCCGGGGGGAAGCTGTGATTGGAGGATGACCTATCAATCATTTCTGACATCAGAAATGGCTTGTGAGACCAGAGGAAGCTGGAGCTGCTGTGAAGATTAAAAGGTAAGTTTTTTTTTTCACAACAGGAGTGAAATGTAAATTTTGATGAATTAAAGTGCCCCTGTTTTTAATCGAAGTTTTAAAAACCGGGCACTTTAGCATCAAAATTTACATTCACTTTAACCCCTTAATCATTTAACCGTCAACCACCCACATCGGAATACACCTAATTACCCTATTAACCTTTAAACCGCAAAACCCCCACATCGCAATAAACCTAATTATCCTATTAACCCCTAAACCCCCAAACCCCTACAACGCAATAAACCTAATTCACTTATTAACCCTTTAAACTGCCAAAACCCACAATGCAAATAACTATTTAAATAACTAAGTACCCTAACCTAACACCCCCTTAAATTAACGGAAATTACCTAAACTAATACATTCTAAAGATACAAAAAATAAAAAAGGCTAACATTACAGAAAATAAAAAATCAAATTACTAAATTTTAAAAAAATTAAACCTAATCCCCATGAAAATAAAAAAGCCCCCCCCAAAATAAAAACACTCCCTACTCTAAGAATAAACTACCAGTAGCCCTTAAAAGGGCTTTTTGCAGGGCATTGCCCCAAGATAATCAGCTCTTTTACAAAAAAATATACAAAGTCCCACCTAACCGTAAACCCCCCTACTCCACAAAATAAAAGAACCTAACACTAAAAAACCTAAACTACCCATTGCCCTGAAAAGGGCATTTGTTTGGGCATTGTCCTTAAAAGGGCATTTAGCTCTTTTACTGCCTATCCCTAATCTAAATGAAACAAACCCCCTCAAAAAACCCTTAAAAAAACCTAAGTCTAACCCCGGAGATCGTACAAAGAGGATCCTCTATGCTCCATGGCTCCACGGTCGCCAGTCTTCAGTTCCTGGGTCCCCGGTCTTCAGCTCCGCGGTCTTCAGTCTTCAGCTTCGCTCCGCGCAGGATGTTCCTGGAAGAAGAAGAGGTTGCGCTTGGAAGAAGACTTCATCGCCTGGAACAGGACCTTCTCCGCTGGACTTCAGGAACGGTGAGTAGCAACCTGGGGGTTAGATTTAGTTTTTTTTTTTGGATCATTATATTTAGATTAGGGATGGGCAGTAAAAGAGCTAAATGCCCTTTTAAAGGCAATGCCCAAACAAATGCCCTTTTCAGGACAATGGGTAGTTTAGATTTTTTAGTGTTAGGTTCTTTTATTTTGTGGGTTGAGGGGGTTTACTGTTAGGTGGGACTTTGTATATTTTTTGTAAAAGAGCTGATTATCTTGGGGCAATGCCCTGCAAAAAAAGCCATTTTAAGGGTTACTGGTAGTTTATTCTGGTTTTATTTGGGGGGGGGGCTTTTTTATTTTCATAGGGATTAGGTGTAATATTGTTAAATTTGGTAATTAGATTTTTTATTTTCTGCAATGTTAGCCTTTTTATTTTTTGTAAACTAATTTTTTTTTTTTTTTTTTGTAACTTTAGAATATATTAGTTTAGGTAATTTCGGTTAATTTAAGGGGGTGTTAGGTTATGGGGTGTTAGGTTAGGGTACTTAGTTATTTAAATAGTTATTTGCGTTGTGGGTTTTGGCGGTTTAAAGGGTTAATAAGTTAATTAGGTTTATTGCGATGTAGGGGTTTTGCGGTTTAGGGGTTAATAGGGACAATAGGTTTATTGCAATGTAGGGGTTTTGCAGTTTTGGGGTTAATAGGGTAATTAGGTATATAGCAATGTGGGGGTTTTGCTGTTTAGGGGTTAATAGGCTAATTAGATTTATTGTGGTGTGGTGGGTTTGCGGTTTAGGGGTTAATAGGGTAATTAGGTTTATTGCGATGTGGGTTTTTTGCAGTTTACGGGTTAATAGGGTAATTAGGTGTTTCTTCTGTTATGTGTGATCAGTCCACGGGTCATCATTACTTCTGGGATATTATCTGCTCCCCTACAGGAAGTGCAAGAGGATTCACCCAGCAGAGTTGCTATATAGCTCCTCCCCTCTACGTCACCTCCAGTCATTCTCTTGCACCCAAAGACTAGATAGGAGGTGTGAGAGGACTATGGTGATTATACTTAGTTTTTATAACTTCAATCAAAAGTTTGTTATTTTACAATAGCACCGGAGCGTGTTATTACTTCTCTGGCAGAGTTTGAAGAAGAATCTACCAGAGTTTTTCTTATGATTTTAACCGGAGTAGTTAAGATCATATTGCTGTTTCTCGGCCATCTGAGGGAGGTAAAAGCTTCAGATCAGGGGACAGCGGGCAGTTGAATCTGCATTGAGGTATGTAGCAGTTTTTATTTTCTGAATGGAATTGATGAGAAAATCCTGCCATACCGTTATAATGACATGTATGTATACTCTACACTTCAGTATTCTGGGGATGGTATTTCACCGGAATTACTCTGTAAAAGTACATTAAACCTTTTAATAGGTATTTAATCATGTTAAACGTTTTTGCTGGAATGTAGAATCGTTTGCATTTCTGAGGTACTGAGTGAATAAATATTTGGGCATTATTTTTCCACTTGGCAGTTTACTTGTTTTGATTATGACAGTTTCGTTTCTCTCTCACTGCTGTGTGTGAGGGGGAGGGGCCGTTTTTGGCGCTCTTTGCTACGCATCAAAAATTTCCAGTCAGTTACTCTTGTATTTTCTGCATGATCCGGTTCATCACTAACAGAACTCAGGGGTCTTCAAACTTCTTTGAAGGGAGGTAGTTTCTCTCAGCAGAGCTGTGAGACTTATGTAGTGACTGTGTTTTAAAACGTTGCTCTGTGATTTTTATGTTTAAAATTTAATTAGTGTTACTTTACTAATGGGAACAAACCTTTGCTAACAAGTTGTGTTGTTTTTAAAGAGTGATGCTATAACTGTTTTTCAGTTCATTATTTCAACTGTCATTTAATCGTTTAGTGCTTCTTTGAGGCACAGTACGTTTTTGTTAAATAAGATTGTAACCAAGTTGCATGTTTATTGCTAGTGTGTTAAACATGTCTGATTCAGAGGAAGATACCTGTGTCATTTGTTCCAATGCCAAGGTGGAGCCCAATAGAAATTTATGTACTAACTGTATTGATGCTACTTTAAATAAAAGCCAATCTGTACAAATTGAACAAATTTCACCAAACAGCGAGGGGAGAGTTATGCCGTCTAACTCGCCTCACGTGTCAGTACCTGCGTCTCCCGCCCGGGAGGTGCGTGATATTATGGCGCCTAGTACATCTGGGCAGCCATTACAGATAACATTACAAGATATGGCTACTGTTATGACTGAAGTTTTGGCTAAGTTACCAGAACTAAGAGGCAAGCGTGATCACTCTGGGGTGAGAACAGAGTGCGCTGATAATTCTAAGGCCATGTCTGATACTGCGTCACAGCTTGCAGAGCATGAGGACGGAGAGCTTCATTCTGTAGGTGACGGTTCTGATCCAAGCAGATTGGATTCAGATATTTCAAATTTTAAATTTAAATTGGAAAACCTCCGTGTATTACTAGGGGAGGTCTTAGCGGCTCTTAACGATTGTAACACTGTTGCAATACCAGAGAAAATGTGTAGGTTGGATAAATACTTTGCGGTACCCGGCGAGTACTGACGTTTTTCCTATACCTAAGAGATTAACTGAAATTGTTACTAAGGAGTGGGATAGACCCGGTGTGCCGTTCTCACCCCCTCCAATATTTAGAAAGATGTTTCCAATAGACGCCACCACACGGGACTTATGGCAAACGGTCCCTAAGGTGGAGGGAGCAGTTTCTACTTTAGCTAAGCGCACCACTATCCCGGTGGAGGATAGCTGTGCTTTTTCAGATCCTATGGATAAAAAATTAGAGGGTTACCTTAAGAAAATGTTTGTTCAACAAGGTTTTATATTGCAACCCCTTGCATGCATCGCGCCGATTACGGCTGCGGCAGCATTTTGGATTGAGTCTCTGGAAGAGAACCTTAGTTCAGCTACGCTGGACGACATTACGGACAGGCTTAGAGTCCTTAAACTAGCTAATTCATTCATTTCGGAGGCCGTAGTACATTTAACCAAACTTACGGCTAAGAATTCAGGATTCGCCATTCAGGCACGTAGGGCGCTGTGGCTAAAATCCTGGTCGGCTGATGTAACTTCTAAGTCCAAATTACTTAATATACCTTTCAAGGGGCAAACTTTATTTGGGCCCGGTTTGAAAGAAATTATCGCTGACATTACAGGAGGTAAGGGCCACGCTCTACCTCAAGACAAAGCCAAAGCTAAGGCTAGACAGTCTAATTTTCGTCCCTTTCGGAATTTCAAAGCAGGTGCAGCATCAACTTCCACTGCACCAAAACAGGAAGGAGCTGTTGCTCGTTACAGACAAGGCTGGAAACCTAACCAGTCCTGGAATAAGGGCAAGCAGGCCAGGAAACCTGCTGCTGCCCCTAAGACAGCATGAACCGAGGGCCCCCGATCCGGGACCGGATCTAGTGGGGGGCAGACTCTCTCTCTTCGCCCAGGCTTGGGCAAGAGATGTCCAGGATCCCTGGGCGCTAGAGATCATATCTCAGGGATACCTTCTAGACTTCAAATTATCTCCCCCAAGAGGGAGATTTCATCTGTCAAGGTTGTCAACAAACCAAATAAAGAAAGACGCGTTTCTACGCTGTGTACAAGATCTATTATTAATGGGAGTGATCCATCCGGTTCCGCGGTCGGAACAAGGACAAGGGTTTTACTCAAACCTGTTTGTGGTTCCCAAAAAAGAGGGAACTTTCAGGCCAATCTTGGATTTAAAGATCCTAAACAAATTCCTAAGAGTTCCATCGTTCAAAATGGAAACTATTCGGACAATCTTACCCATGATCCAAAAGGGTCAGTACATGACCACAGTGGATTTAAAGGATGCTTACCTTCACATACCGATTCACAAAGATCATTACCGGTATCTAAGGTTTGCCTTCTTAGACAGGCATTACCAGTTTGTAGCCCTTCCATTCGGATTGGCTACGGCTCCAAGAATCTTCACAAAGGTTCTGGGTGCCCTTCTAGCGGTTCTGAGACCGCGAGGAATTTCGGTAGCTCCGTACCTAGACGACATTCTGATACAAGCTTCAAGCTTTCAAACTGCCAAGTCTCATACAGAGTTAGTTCTGGCATTTCTAAGGTCGCATGGATGGAAAGTGAACGAAAAGAAGAGTTCTCTCTTGCCTCTCACAAGAGTTCCATTCTTGGGGACTCTTATAGATTCTGTAGAAATGAAGATTTATCTGACAGAAGACAGATTAACAAAGCTTCTAAATGCATGCCGTGTCCTTCATTCCATTCAACTCCCGTCAGTAGCTCAATGCATGGAGGTGATCGGCTTAATGGTAGCAGCAATGGACATAGTTCCCTTTGCACGCCTACATCTCAGACCGCTGCAATTGTGCATGCTGAGTCAGTGGAATGGGGATTACTCAGATTTGTCCCCCACTCTGAATCTGGATCAAGAGACCAGAAACTCTCTTCTATGGTGGCTTTCTCGGCCACATCTGTCCAGGGGAATGCCGTTCAGCAGGCCGGACTGGACAATTGTAACAACAGACGCCAGCCTTCTAGGTTGGGGCGCTGTCTGGAATTCTCTGAAGGCTCAGGGACTATGGAGTCAGGAGGAAAGTCTCCTGCCAATAAACATTCTGGAATTGAGAGCAGTTCTCAATGCCCTTCTAGCTTGGCCCCAGTTAAAGACTCGGGGGTTCATCAGGTTTCAGTCGGACAACATCACGACTGTAGCTTACATCAACCATCAGGGAGGGACAAGAAGCTCCCTAGCAATGATAGAAGTATCAAAGATAATTCGCTGGGCAGAGTCTCACTCTTGCCACCTGTCAGCAATCCACATCCCGGGAGTGGAGAACTGGGAGGCGGATTTCTTGAGTCGACAGACTCTTCATCCGGGGGAGTGGGAACTTCATCCGGAGGTCTTTGCCCAAATACTTCGACGTTGGGGCAAACCAGAGATAGATCTCATGGCGTCTCGCCAGAACGCCAAACTTCCTCGCTACGGATCCAGATCCAGGGATTCCGGGAGCGGTTCTGATAGATGCTTTGACAGCACCTTGGAACTTCAGGATGGCTTACGTGTTTCCACCCTTCCCGCTGCTCCCTCGATTGATTGCCAAAATCAAACAGGAGAGAGCATCAGTGATTCTAATAGCGCCTGCATGGCCGCGCAGGACTTGGTATGCAGATCTAGTGGACATGTCATCCTGTCCGCCTTGGTCTCTACCTCTAAGACAGGACCTTCTGATTCAGGGTCCATTCAAACATCAAAGTCTAACTTCTCTGAAGCTGACTGCTTGGAAATTGAACGCTTGATTTTATCAAAACGTGGTTTTTCTGAGTCGGTTATTGATACCCTGATACAGGCTAGGAAGCCTGTTACCAGGAAGATTTACCATAAAATATGGCGTAAATACCTATACTGGTGTGAATCCAAAGATTACTCCTGGAGTAAGGTTAGGATTCCTAGGATATTGTCTTTTCTACAAGAAGGTTTAGAAAAGGGTTTATCGGCTAGCTCATTAAAGGGACAGATCTCAGCTCTGTCCATCTTGTTACACAGGCGTCTGTCAGAAAATTCAGACATCCAGGCCTTTGTCAGGCTTTAGCTAGGATCAAGCCTGTGTTTAAAACTGTTGCTCCGCCATGGAGTTTAAACTTAGTTCTTAACGTTTTACAGGGTGTTCCTTTGAACCCCTTCATTCCATTGATATAAAATTGTTATCTTGGAAAGTTCTATTTTTAATGGCTATTTCCTCGGCTCGAAGAGTCTCTGAGTTATCAGCCCTACATTGTGATTCTCCTTATCTGATCTTTCACTCAGACAAGGTAGTTCTGCGTACTAAACCTGGTTTCTTACCTAAGGTTGTCTCTAACAGGAATATCAATCAAGAGATTGTTGTTCCATCCTTGTGTCCAAATCCTTCTTCTAAGAAGGAACGTCTTCTACACAATCTGGATGTAGTTCGTGCCCTCAAGTTCTACTTGCAGGCAACTAAAGATTTTCGCCAAACTTCTTCCCTGTTTGTCGTTTATTCTGGACAGAGGAGAGGTCAAAAAGCTTCTGCTACCTCTCTCTCTTTTTGGCTTCGTAGCATAATACGTTTAGCCTATGAGACTGCTGGACAGCAGCCTCCTGAAAGAATTACAGCTCATTCCACTAGAGCTGTGGCTTCCACTTGGGCCTTTAAGAATGAGGCCTCTGTTGAACAGATTTGCAAGGCTGCAACTTGGTCTTCGCTTCATACTTTTTCCAAATTTTACAAATTTGACACTTTTGCTTCTTCGGAGGCTATTTTTGGGAGAAAGGTTCTTCAGGCAGTGGTTCCTTCTGTATAATGAGCCTGCCTATCCCTCCCGTCATCCGTGTACTTTTGCTTTGGTATTGGTATCCCAGAAGTAATGATGACCCGTGGACTGATCACACATAACAGAAGAAAACATAATTTATGCTTACCTGATAAATTCCTTTCTTCTGTTGTGTGATCAGTCCACGGCCCGCCCTGTTTTTTAAGGCAGGTAAATATTTTTTTTTTTTTTTTTTAAATTATAATTCAGTCACCACTACACCCTTGGCTTCTCCTTTCTCGTTGGTCTTTGGTCGAATGACTGGAGGTGACGTAGAGGGGAGGAGCTATATAGCAACTCTGCTGGGTGAATCCTCTTGCACTTCCTGTAGGGGAGCAGATAATATCCCAGAAGTAATGATGACCCGTGGACTGATCACACAACAGAAGAAAGGAATTTATCAGGTAAGCATAAATTATGTTATTGCTATGTGGGGGTTTAGGGGTTAATAGGGTAATTAGGTGTATTGCTATGTGGGGGTTTAGGGGTTAATAGGGTAATTAGGTGTATTGCTATGTGGGGGTTTAGGGGTTAATAGGGTAATTAAGTGTATTGCGATGTGGGTGGTTGACAGTTAAGGGGTTATTAATTTTAGTGTTACTTGCGATTTTCTTAAATATTTATATAAAAGAACAGTTACAAAATAGATTGTTTCTACATTTGTAGTTTAAAAAATTAGTAGACTGCTCTCTGGGCTGGCTTATCGACTAGTTGGTGATAAAAGTAAATTGAAAAGTTGTTTAAAATTGCACGCCCCCTCTCTGAATCACGAAAGTTTACTTTGGACTTGAGTGTCCCTTTAACTGTGTTTAACTCATTTTTAGAGCTGCAACAACTAATCGGCATAATCGATTATGAAAATAGTTGTCAACGAATCTCATAATCGATTAGTTGGTTTGCAATTAGTTGGTCTGTGCCCAGCACCAGCTGCTTTACTCCGATGAGCTCCTGCACATGGTATTGTGTTTTATGGTTATGCCCTTAGCCTAAAGGACGTCTACAGACATTTTACTTTTCACTTTTTCAGGACACTATAAGTTTCTTTTTAAGTTTACAACCACTCCTGTCTTATGTGCAACCCAGAAATAAAATAGGAGTCATCATTTGGATTGTTTATATTAAATCAGGTGATTTGGGACTATGCTTTGCATGATATAGTGCCAAGCTTGTTATTTACACCTAGCCTAGATTAATGGCATTTGTTATATGAATTTATGTCACTATTACTTGCTTACACAATTTTTAGTGGATTGCTTGCTATTGCTGATATATGTACTCTATAGATACATGTGTAATTATTTGTCCTGTTACTGATATATAGTCCTTAGCCCCTTTGCCTTTCTTTGTTTTTTATATTTTTAATAAATTGGAATATGTACCAAATCCAACCTCTAAGTATATATCTGTTATTTTAAGAGTGCACTAGATATTTTTCCCCCCTAACCTTATAACTGGTTCTTTACTATTGCATATAGATATTCAATATATTTTTATGTCAGAATGAAGTCCAGGCTTACTTTGTTGAGGCCCCTAGCATTGTTGAGAGCTAACAAAGATAAATAGCCCACCGTGGTGAAATTGGTAAAACCCTACTTATGCATCTCAAGCACCTCAACACCATCTGAGTGCCTCTTCTCTGCTGCAGGCAAAATAGCTGCAAAAAGAGAGCCAGCCTCAGCCAGGAGCATGTGGGTTATGTTGACATTTTGGCATTTCAATGCAAAGTTTGTGAAAGAGTGAATAACAGAATGTGATAAACAGTGGTAGTCTACATATTGCTAGTTCTACCTCTTTTTAAACAGTTGGTGGTTTTGTTTTGCTTAATTATAAAAATCTGTTCTGCTGCTTAAAAAATTGGGCCAACAGTTGTGTTAATGTAAAGTTTTAGTCTGAAGTTTATATTTATAACACTCAGTATGTGGATTTTACTTTAAATGTAGGGTTGTTGTTTTTTTATCCGATTAGTCGATTAATCGAAAAAATAATCGGCTGATTAATAGATTATGACTATAATCGTTAGTTGCAGCCCTACTCATTTTCAGGGGTTAAACACATTAGTTATATGCAAGCAACAGTCCCTTTAATGGAAAGTGTTTTACCAAACGTATATGCTGCAATTAATCTACTGGTTTCTGTCATCCCTGCTGAGATTTGTCATTTTCATGGTTATCTTGTATGTGGATGTCAAAATCTTATCATAGGTTGGTTGCACAATCGTTTGCAAGAAGAGAAAAAAATCCCACCTGCGTATCACTGACACTAATGCTAAAGAGCTACATGACTTCATTGGAATGGAAAACATTTCACAGCATTAAAGCCTATAGCTGCTTAGATACTAATAATCTGAAAGATGTAATCCTGCACTATCTAATTTGTGATAGAAATGGAAAAAAATGCTCCCCAAGCCTTGTTAGACGTGCTCCCTAAAAATGTAATTTGTGACATTTTATTTGTTCTTCTTCTATCTGTTCCACTTATATCTAGAGCTTTATTTTTTTTAATAGCAATCTCAGGAAGCTGTGCTGTCCCCAGAGTCACAGGCAGCTAACCCTAGACAAGTCTGGGTGCAAGGCCCATAGGGAAAATTACAAAATAAATTAATACAACACAGAGAGAAAGTCTAGGGTGATTACATAAGTCTGTGAACCCTTGACTTGTTCCCAATTGGTTTGATTGAGAGCTTGCATTTGTATGGCTGTTTTGGGAGAAACTTTGACGTGGTACCTGGGCTTGTCCCATTTGGCCAGATGCGGTAACTAACTCTTCCAGTTTTGCTTTTAATCTTAGCTGTGAGCTTGCGAGTGCTGGACTTTCCCTGTGTGCTGTATTGTTTTTGTAATTTTCCCTGGGATTAACTGCCTGTGACTCTGGGGACAGCACAGCTTCCTGAGAGTGCTACTGTGCACCTGCTGTTGCAGGATCATAGGATGTGTACCCAATCCAGTCTGAGAGTGCAGTCCCCTTCCATGTTTTGTATATGTCTAGGGTGATTACATAAGTTTGTTTGATTGAGAGCTTACATTTGTATGGCTTTTTAGGGACCCAGGTTTTGGGAGAGACATTGATGTGGTACCTGGACTTGTCCCATTTGGCCAGATGCGGTAACTAAAATTACATGAAAAGGGGACAAAATAAATAGCAAAAGTATATTGCAAATTTTTTACATTGTGCATGAGTAAACGTGTTATATAAAAATCTCAGGTTTACTGTCCCTTTAAAAGTTGGAGCTCTAGATTCGTATTATGGCTAAGTGATCATTTGACATTAAAGGGACATTGTTTTTTTGTTGCATATAGTCTAAACCAGCTATTTTATTTACAGAGTTTGCAGGTTAAATAATTTGCTTTATGGTTTGTCTAGAGAGTGTGGGACAAGCACAATTTTAAATGCAAAAGCAATATTTGTTTACTGTCATTTTAATGCCTGAAACTGGCACTTTGCAAAATATTTTATTATTGGTATCATATTTGCGTTTAGGTATGAGGAGCTGATTGGGTCTCCCTTTATTAACTTAATGACCAGCGATGTACTCTGTACATTGCTGGTCTTTCCATGGGGGTGGCAGAGATTTTAAAGGATCATTAATTACAGTAGAATAATAAATAATAATAAAAAGACATTGTAAAAGCACTTTAAAAGTAGTAGTATATTTTTTCTGTCAAATTCTAAACTTAGTTGCGTGTCTGCACACCCATCGTTCGATTTCTATCTTTATTTAAATATAAGTTTTATTCATGATTTTTTATATTTTTATTTTTAAAATCAGTTATTACCTTTGAAACGTCCTATTGCGATCGTTCCGTAGTCCACCCAGCTCCGTTTTTGTTTGTAGTGTTCACGGTTTGTTTTTTATCCAATTGAAATTCAGGCCGTTAGGCAACCTAAACTTTTCTGACACTCCCCATTCCTCTACAGCGCATCCGTGAGTGATTGCTTTATGTCTATCATTAAATACACTGTCTATCATTAAATACACGTCCTCCGTCTGATGCATACGAGATGGTGATTCAGATAGAACATGCAATTTTAAGCAACTTTCTAATTTACTCCTATTATCAATTTTTCTTAATTCTCTTGCTATCTTTATTTGAAAAAGAAGGCATGTAAGCTATATTTTGGTTCAGTATCCTGGACAGCACTTGTTTATTGGTCGGTTAAATTGATCCACCAGCAAGAACAACCCAGGTTGTTCACCAAAAATGGGCCGGCATCTAAACTTATATTCTTGCTTTTCAAATAAAGATACCAAGAGAATTAAAATGTTTTGATAATAGGAGTAAATTAGAAATTTGCTTAAAAATTGCATGCTCTATCTGAATAACGAAAGAAAAAATGTGGGTTCAGTGTCCCTTTAACCAATCACAAAATGCAAATATGTATATACTGTGGACTAATGCACATGCTCAGTAGGAGCTGGTGCCTCAAAGTATGCATGAATATAGTTCACAATTTGAAAGTAGAATTAAATTGTAAGTTTTTTTTTAAATTTATTTGTTTTTGTTTTAAATAGCATGCTCTATCTGAACCACAGAAGTTTAAAGGGACACTGAACCCAATTTTTTTCTTTCTTTCATGATTCATATAGAACATGCAATTTTACACAACTTTCTAATTTACTCCTATTATCAATTTTTCTTCGTTCTCTTGCTATCTTTATTTAAAAAATAAGCCATTTAAGCTTTTTCTATTGGTTCAGACGCTGGGCAGCACTTTTTTATTGGTGGATGAATTTATCCACCAATCAGCAAGAACAATCCAGGTTGTTCACCAAAAATGGGCCGGCATCTAAACTTACATTTCAAATAAAGTTACCAAGAGAATGAAGAAAATGTGATAATAGGAGTAAATTAGAAAGTTGCTTAAAATTTCATGCTCTATCTGAATCACTGGGGAAAAAAAATTGGGTTTAGTTTCCCTTTAATTTTGACTTTAGTGTCCCTTTAAGACATAGCCCTTGTTGACTCAGTGATATAAAGAAAAGCTTTCATATGGTGAGTTGGCAGCCATATTGCCATTGCTGTGGCACACTTTGGCTTCTAAGGTCTGTTCTCAATACACAGTAATGTAATTTATTCACTAATTACTTTCATATTCTTTGGATTACATGGGAAACTGACAGTGTTGCTGCCATAATTTTATAATAAAGCAATAGTCTGAAAGTTGTAGAACAGTTTCCAATGATTTCAGTTTGGATTGTATAGATTGTTTTTGTTTATATAGATGACACATGACTCTGTCACTGATCTATTTACAAAACAAGTATTTACTATAAAATAATGTAGAAATTTAAATAATAGAAATCTGCTGGTTTCTATTAAATCCCAACTGTGACTTTGCAACTGTCTTGAAAAATCTCATCAGGGGCTTTCAAGCATGAATTATTTTGTTTTCAGCCTGGGCGCACAATTACTTGAATTGCGAAAAAATCCCAAGCTTGTATAACTGACACTATCCCCTCTTTAAAAAAAGGAGACGAGGCTGTTAAAAGCAATTTTTGTCTCTTGCTGGCTCTAAAATAAAAATATCAGAAATACTATAGGTAAAATAAGGATGGATATATCTCTTGTACTTTTAAAATGTAACTTTGTTATGGAAATGTCTCTAATTTGATTGGGTGTATAGTATAAATATTATTCCAGCAATTACAAAATAGAGTCCCTTGTCTGAGAGTGGAAATATTTTAAAGTAAAATTAAAGGGACAGTCTAGTATAAATTAAACTTTCATTATTCAGATAGGACTTTTAATTTTAAACAACTTTCCAATTTACTTTTATTATCAAATTTGCTTTTTTCTCTTGGTATTCTTAGTTTAAACTAAACATAGGTAGGCTCATATGCTAATTTCTAAGCCTTTGAGGGCTGCCTCTTATCACATGCTTTTTGAATCTCTTTTCAACACAAAGAGACAGAAAGTACACGTGGGCCATAGAGTTATTTAAGATCTAGCACAACACAATGCTAAATGCAAGACAATAGATAATAAACAGTCACAGTCATGTGATCAGGGGGCTGGAAGAAGGTTCCTAGATACAAGGTAATCACAGAGGTAAAAAGTATATTAATATAACTGTGTTGGTTATGCAAAACTGGGGAGTGGGTAATAAAGGCATTATATATCTTTTAAAACAATAACAATTCTATGGTAGACTGTCCCTTTAAACACTAAATAAATGCTAGATAGAATGATGCAGTCAAAGAAAGGTTAGTGTCTATAAAAGAATGGGAGCTGCCATGTTGTAACTTAGGTTACCTTCTCTGCTGTGATCAATTTAGGGACAGTTTTATAAATAGGTCACTAGAGTGTGCAGCCAATGACTGTGTAGAATATAACAGTGCTTTGCACTTCCATTTCTAACAGGAACTGAAAAGCTCACTATTTCAGAATGGAATTACAGGAAAAGGGGACAAATGAATTGAAAGTAAATTGCAAAGTTTTTTTTATATATAAGATTTATCATTTTCTATACCATCTTAACGTGTTTCATGTCCATTTAATAACTTTCTGTGGTGCTTAAAGTGAAAGTAAATCCTAGCATTTTACAAACGCTAGGATTGACTTTTGAAACAAATAAAGGGGACTTCCATTCATGAAGTATAAGATACTTCATGTAGAAAGCTCCTTTATTTGTTTTAACTGATCGCTGTTCTTAGTTGCTACAGCAGCACACAACTAAAATAATGTTTTGCTAAGAGGTGACATTTTCACCTCTTAGCCAATAGCAGTGCGGTAAATGCGGCTGCCATGGGCGCCAAGCCAGATTTACCGCACAGCTATTGGCTAAGAGGTGAAAACATAAAGTTTTGTAGATCAGAGGTCCCAATATTCTCCAAGATACCTCTGAACCGTTATTTCTACGGGATCTGTCCTCAATGTCAGCCATTTTAAACTCTAGTTAAGTTAACTGTTCCGCTAGGTTTTCAGTGTATGATAGTAAACTGGTCTGATCTACCGCCATGTCGTCTTGTTTACGTTTAAGTGTGTCCACTCTCTCGCATATCTGGGATATATCTTTTTTTCAATTCTGCAGAGGAACGCTGGATCTCCTGTGTGATAGAACGTGTCTGGTTGGCAAGCATTTTCTGTATAGTGGACTTTGTGATTTAGTGGTATGATGGTGTTTCTGAGCGCCTGCTCGATTGGAATTCTTCATCCAATGATTCGGGGTCACTTAACTCTGTATTTGGATCAGCCATGGGTTCTTTTCCAGATTGAGTGAAATGGTCATATACCGTCTTTTTAGTAACAGTATGGGTCTTCACTTGTCTCCTAGAGGTATGAGGCATGTTGCTAGCAATTTTGAGAGCAAGTTCCTGGTAAAAAATGTAGTTATACAATAGTACTGCAAAGTTATCCTGAAAATAAGAAGCACTCCTAATCAAAACAAGTCATCCCAGTTTTACATATATTTTGCTGCGGAGCAGGGGTAGGTGGTACACCCTCCAAACCTAGAACATCTTGGTTCTAATCATGAAATAAGAGAGAGAATGGGGCCGGTCACATCCTATCCGTAGAGGTTATAACATAATAGCCTATAGCATATCAATTATCTGTAAAGGCCTGATAAGTTTACAAATATTCACAGAAGATGCAGTCTCTACAAACCCCTGCGCACCTCAGGGAAAAGGGGGTACGACCAGGAGGAAGGGGAACGGGAGAGGGGAAGTGACCAACTCAGACAAGCTGGGCCGGAAAGGAGGAGGTGCGAGGGAGTCCAAAGCAACCCGTCTCTACTTATGAGACTTATTATCTGCTCTGATACAATTTACAATGCAAATAAGTACAATACAGTAGAGCAAAACAAGGTATTAAGCTACACAATGTGTAAGGCTGACACCAGGTCAATAATCAAATCCCCAGACTGTTTTAGTTGCTGGATAAGATGTCTTGAATAGGGCTATAGTCTGGTGTTATAAGATATAGGTAGGGGTGGCAAGTAGATAATACTGTTATATAACTCTACCTTTTGGGCCTAAGAAGCAATAAAGGTATTATATAAAATAGGCAGCAAAATAACACTACACTTCAGGGTAGGCCCTGAAGACAATAAAGCTGGCGCAGCAGCTGAATTACAATAAAAAACAGTAAAGCTGAAGCAACAAACTAAGGCTACTGGCAGTTCACTTATTAGCCTCTTAAAAATGACCAGCAGTCAATGACTGAACTTATGCAGTGGATGAGGGTATCTCTCAGTGTGGGGTAGGTTGATTACCTTTTATATGGGAATTTGAGGCCAAAGGTATTAAGTTAGAGGTAGGCTGAATAATGTTTAGGAGAAGCTTTGATATTGTGGACTTGCTTAATTTGATACAGGTCTATAGGACCCCCAAGAACCAAATAAGACTTTATGGCTGTGTTGGATAGGTCAAGAGGCAAAGTCAGCAATAAACAGGATAAAAGTCTAATGTACTGATCCTCTTAGGTTCTTAGGTGTGCTCCTAGGGTTAGGGGAGAAAGTCTCTCAATTGGGCCTCTTGATGTGCTTGCGTGGCCAGAGAAGATGATGGTCAGTGGGTATTCAGGGCAATACTGTGTTCTGCAACCCCACCACAAAGGCCAGCTGATGGACTGGGGACTATAAGGCTGCAGGGCTGTATGTGCGTGCGTGCTTTCTCGCCTGAGTCCTCCACGTGGGCCAAGGCCACAGGGCCAGATTCTTCCAGCTATTACCTTTAAGCCTGGAGGGCTACTGAGGCCTATGTGAGGGCAAGGCAGCAGATATCCAAAGCTCCTGTCTGATCAACTAATAAGCTGCCGGTACTTCTTAGTGTCTGGGATGCGCAGCTCCCCCTGCAAGGCCCAGAATTTAAAGATGGCGATCGTTCGCGCCACTGGAGTGTAACACCCGTGCCTTTTGATAGGGTGACTTCTGGGGTCCTCCGACCCCTGCTGGTTCTCAAAGGGCCTCTCCTGTCTTCCTCTAAACCTCTCCCTATTTCGCACCGGTAAGTGGCCTTCTATGGTATCTCTTAACCCCCAACGGTGGCTTTAGTAAGCTTCTGATTCCCTCCCTTGCCTCCCGTCCTTAGTGCCCAGCAAACTCTTTTCTTGAGCTTCGGAGCGCAGCCCCGACCCTCCGGAGCTATAGTATTAGTCAGGAACGGGCGGCGGGGGGGAGTAAGAGATGATCTTGCCTCTCTCTTCTCACTCTGCAGCAAGAAGCTGGGACTGTCTGCGGGCGGGGGTCCAACCCAGGACCGGACGCAAGTGTCTCAGCAGGTATCTGCTGCTTTATGAGCCTTCTCATTCTTTACAGCTAGTGGTCAAATGTTTCGTTAAGCCACCTCTAGGTAGAGGGCCAAAATCCCTATGTTACTCTTCGCACAACGGGACTCTTGCTTCTCCAGGTAAAGTAAGGTGCATTAGCCCCTAAACTCTGAGCTTTTAGGTTAGAAGTAAGCCCGTTAAACAACTATTTAATAAGTTACTGTTTAGAGCTCCACTCGCACACGTCCGCTCAGTATGGCGGTTAGCTTCGCCCCCAAACTATATTTCATTTTTCAATGTTTCCTCCTCCCTCACACTTAGAGACACTAAACCCACATGTTTTCTTTCACGATTCAGATAGAGCATGCAATTTTAAGCAACTTTCTAATTTACTCCTATTATCAATTTTTCTTCGTTCTCTTGCTATCTTTATTTAAAAAAGCACAAATGTAAAGCTTAAGAGCCGGCCCATTTTTGGTTGAGAACCTGGGTTATGCTTACTTATTGGTTTGCTAATGTAGATACCAATAAGCAAGCGCTATCCAGGGTGCTGAACCTAAAATGGGCTGGCTCCCAAGCTTTAAATTCCTGCTTATTAAATAAAGATAGCAAGAGAACAAAGAAAAATTGATAATAGGAGTAAATTAGAAAGTTGCTTAAACTTGCATGCTTTATCTGTGTCAATAAAGAAAAAAATGGGTTTAGTATCCCTTTAAGTCCTTGTGCAGATCTGTTCCACTCCAAACAATCTTCTATTCAGTAAGCTTCTTGATGGGTTGATTCTGTGTACATAGATTTGCAGGGGAGCAATGGCATTAAAGGACAGTAAAGTCAAAATTAAACTTTAATGATTTAGAAAGAACATGCAATTTTTACAATTTACGTCTCAACTAATTTACTTTGTTCTCTTGGTATCCATTGTTAAAAAGCATACATAGGTAGACTCAGAAGCAATGCACTACCGTCAGCTAGCTGCATGTTACTGTCTCATCCAATGTGTTCAGCTTGGCTTCAGTAGAGCATTGTTCTCCTTCAAAAAAGGATACCAAGAGATTGAAGGAAATTTGATAACAGAAGGAAATCCGAAATCTGAAAATTGTATTCTCTATCTGAAACCCAAAAGTTATCTTTCATGATTATTTCCCTTTAAAGGGACAGTCAACACCCGATGTAACTTAAGGCCATACCTTAGATCCAGAATAGAAGATGCAGCTACACCGCATCGATGTTAATGAGCTCTAACGGTATTGGAGTAATCACCAAAAATACATAGCTTTATTCCTTGAAAATATGGCCGCCAAACTCCCCCACTATTACGTATAAACCTTCTTTTTAATTGAATCCTCCAATTGCAATGAAATCCTCGGTCGGTTTGCGAGCGTGCAGAAGATAATGCGCATGATCAAAACAGAACCATCACCCTTTGAAAAATGAACGAGCATGTTAAAACATTAGAGAAGGAGGAGGGGGAGGAGTTTGGCGGCCATATCTTCATGGAATATACCTATGTATTTTCGTTGATTACTCCAATACCGTTAGAGCTCATTGACATGCGATGCAGTGTAGCTGCATCTTCTATTCCTGATCTAAGGTATGGCCTTAAGTTACATCGGGTGTTGACTGTCCCTTTAAGGGCTATTTCTCAACGCTGTTTGTTTATTTTATAACATTTTTGCTGTGAATAAGGGGCATGCTATTTCTGCAGACACAAATTGAAAAGGAATCTATTTTTCATGATGAATAACCTTTTTAGATTATAATGTATCTTAAATAGAAACTATCTTTAGATCGATCTTTGCTCAAAAAAGCAATAAATGTTTAAAAAAAAATGTATTTAGTAAAATAATTCTGATTTTAAATAATAATAATAAAAAATCTGATTCTTTTTATTTAAAAAAAAAAAAAAAAAAAAAAGATATTTATCCACCCTGTTAGTGAGTAGTAACCATGCTGCTGTAGTTGTACCAAACATTTAATGTCCCTTTAAGTTAACTTAATTTTTACCCAATATTGCTTTACCATGTTCATGTATTTCAATGATGTTAGGGTAGGTGGATATTAAAGGGACATGAAACCCAAAATGTTTCATTCATGATTCAGATAGAGCAAACATTTGTAAAACAACTTTCAAATTTAATTCTGCTATTAAATTTGCTTCATTCTCTTAGTTGAAGGTTTAATTTTGCCTTTCACTGTCACTTGCTCAGTTGGTAAAATGCCCTGACTACAAAAAAGCCTGTTTAAAAGATCCAAGGTCACAGGTTCAAATCCCGGCAGGGCCGACTCAGCCCTTCATCCTTCCGAGGTCGATAAAATGAGTACCATTAAAATTGGGTAATAATAACAACTATTACTATTCAGCTGCCAATTTGGTTAATTCCGAGAGCGAGCGCTGAAAAAGCGCTTTAAGTCTCACTGGGAGAAAGGCGCTATATAAATACTAGTTAATATTATTATTATTTATTACTGCATTTTTTTTACACCTGACAACCTTTTGTACTGTACGTACATATATACATACATACTCATATATAGCCTCATATTTGTACTGCTGAACAAGATTACCCAATGCCAGGGCTACAGACACATACAGGGTATATAACTAGAAATGCCAACCTGTCACCCAAAAAACGTTTGTTTCCTCAATTTTCTCAAAATTACAGTTCTGAGTTCTGCCATTAGGTGTTGCTGGATGGCACCTGTGCAGGAGAGAGAGATCCCCCAAATTGTTATGTTCATTGATTTAAAGAAAGAAAAAAAAAAAGTTTCCGGCTACTAAAATGCGTATGCTGGCTCTTGGCTAAAAAAAAAAGTGTCTATAGACTATAAATTGGCTTTCCTGTATAAACATAAATGTTATAATAAAAAAAAATTATATATATATAGTTAGAACAACACTAAATCCTGAAGTTGGCTGTGACATTGAGTGGATACAGGACAGGTATTTTGCCTAACTGATAATAGAAATACAGTTACTGTGCAGTTGTTACAAACACAAGCGCACATACTTTATATATATATATATATATATATATATATATATATATATATAATATATATATATTTATTTATAAATGTTTTAATAGTCTTTCTCCAACATAGGTGTGTCCGGTCCACGGCGTCATCCTTACTTGTGGGATATTCTCTTCCCCAACAGGAAATGGCAAAGAGCCCAGCAAAGCTGGTCACATGATCCCTCCTAGGCTCCGCCTACCCCAGTCATTCTCTTTGCCGTTGCACAGGCAACATCTCCACGGAGATGGTTAAGAGTTTTTTGGTGTTTAAATGTAGTTTTTATTCTTCAATCAAGAGTTTGTTATTTTAAAATAGTGCTGGTATGTACTATTTACTCTGAAACAGAAAAGAGATGAAGATTTCTGTTTGTAAGAGGAAGATGATTTTAGCAACCGTTACTAAAATCGATGGCTGTTTCCACACAGGACTGTTGAGATGAAGTAACTTCAGTTGGGGGAAACAGTGGGCAGACTTTGCTGCTTGAGCTGTGACACATTTCTAACAAGACTTGGTAATGCTGGAAGCTGTCATTTTCCCTATGGGAACCGGTAAGCCATTTTCTTAGTTTAGTATAAGAATAAAGGGCTTCACAAGGGCTTTAAAGACTGGTAGACATTTTTCTGGGCTAAAACGATTACTTTATAAGTATATTTGGTGGATTATAACTATAATTAGTTCTTATAATCTTGGGGATTGTATTAAAAAAAACGGCAGGCACTGTATTGGACACCTTTTTCACTGGGGGCCTTTTTCTAGTCATAGGCAGAGCCTCATTTTCGCGCCACTAATGCGCAGTTGTTTTTGGAAAGCAAGGCATGCAGATGCATGCGTGAGGAGCTAAGAACCACTGAAAAAGCTTATTGAAGGCGTCATTTGGTATCGTATTCCCCTCTGGGCTTGGTTGGGTCTCAGCAAAGCAGATACCAGGGACTGTATAGGGGTTAAATGTAAAAACGGCTCCGGTTCCGTTATTTTAAGAGTTAAAGCTTTCAAATTTGGTGTGCAATACTTTTAAGGCTTTAAGACACTGTGGTGAAATTTTGGTGAATTTTGAACAATTCCTTCATACTTTTTCACATTTTCAGTAATAAAGTGTGTTCAGTTTAAAATTTAAAGTGACAGTAACGGTTTTATTTTAAAACGTTTTTTTGTGCTTTGTTATCAAGTTTATGCCTGTTAACATGTCTGAACCATCAGATAGACGATGTTCTGTATGTTTGAAAGCCAAGGTTCCTCCCCATTTAAATATATGTGATGAATGTGACATAGTGTCCAAACAAAGTAGGGACAAGGATACCACTGATAATGAAGTTGCCCAAGATGATTCCTCAAGTGAGGGGAGTAAGCATGGTACTGCATCATCCCCTTCTGTGTCTACACCAGTCTTGCCCACACAAGAGGTCCCTAGTACATCTAGTGCGCCAATACTTCTTACTATGCAACAATTAACGGCTGTAATGGATAATTCTATCAAAAACATTTTATCCAAAATGCCCACTTATCAGAGAAAGCGCGATTGCTCTGTTTTAGATACTGAAGAGCATGAGGACGCTGATGATAATGGTTCTGACATACCCTCACACCAATCTGAAGGGGCCAGGAGGGAGGTTTTGTCTGAGGGAGAAATTTCAGATTCAGGAAAAATTTCTCAACAAGCTGAATCTGATGTTATTACATTTAAATTTAAATTAGAACATCTCCGCGCTCTGCTTAAGGAGGTGTTATCTACTCTGGATGATTGTGACAATTTGGTCATTCCAGAGAAATTATGTAAGATGGACAAGTTCCTAGAGGTCCCGGTGCCCCCCGATGCTTTTCCTATACCCAAGCGGGTGGTGGACATTGTAAATAAGGAATGGGAAAGGCCCGGCATACCTTTTGTTCCTCCCCCTATATTTAAGAAATTATTTCCTATGGTCGACCCCAGAAAGGACTTATGGCAGACAGTCCCCAAGGTCGAGGGGGCGGTTTCTACTCTAAACAAACGCACTACTATCCCTATAGAAGATAGTTGTGCTTTCAAAGATCCTATGGATAAAAAATTAGAGGGTTTGCTTAAAAAGATGTTTGTTCAGCAAGGTTACCTTCTACAACCAATTTCATGCATTGTTCCTGTCACTACAGTAGCGTGTTTCTGGTTCGAAGAACTAGAAAAGTCGCTCAATAAAGAATCTTCGTATGAGGAGGTTATGGACAGAGTTCAAGCACTTAAATTGGCTAACTCTTTTATCTTAGACGCCACTTTGCAATTAGCTAGATTAGCGGCGAAAAATTCAGGTTTTGCTATTGTGGCGCGCAGAGCGCTTTGGCTAAAGAACAAATTGCTTAACATCCCTTTCAAGGGTAAAACGCTGTTTGGCCCTGACTTGAAAGAGATTATTTCAGACATCACTGGGGGAAAGGGCCACGCCCTTCCTCAGGATAGGTCTTTTAAGGCTAAAAATAAGCCAAATTTTCGTCCCTTTCGCAGAAACGGACCAGCCTCAAATTCTACACCCTCTAAGCAAGAGGGTAATAGTTCTCAAACCAAACCAGCCTGGAGACCAATGCAAGGCTGGAACAAGGGTAAGCAGGCCAAGAAACCTGCCACTGCTACTAAAACAGCATGAAGTGTTGGCCCCCGATCCGGGGCCGGATCTGGTGGGGGGCAGACTCTCTCTCTTTGCTCAGGCTTGGGCAAGAGATGTTCAGGATCCTTGGGCGCTAGAAATAGTTTCTCAAGGTTATCTCCTGGAATTCAAGGAACTACCCCCAAGGGGAAGGTTCCACAGGTCTCAATTGTCTTCAGACCAAATAAAAAGACAGGCATTCTTACATTGTGTAGAAGACCTGTTAAGAATGGGAGTGATTCATCCTGTTCCATTAGGAGAACAAGGGATGGGGTTTTACTCCAATCTGTTCATAGTTCCCAAAAAAGAGGGAACATTCAGACCAATTTTAGATCTCAAGATTCTAAACAAATTTCTCAGGGTTCCATCGTTCAAAATGGAAACCATTCGAACAATTCTTCCTACCATCCAGGAAGGTCAATTCATGACCACGGTGGATTTAAAGGATGCGTATCTACATATTCCTATCCACAAGGAACATCATCGGTTCCTAAGGTTTGCCTTTCTGGACAAGCATTACCAGTTTGTGGCACTTCCATTCGGATTAGCCACTGCTCCAAGGATTTTCACAAAGGTACTAGGGTCCCTTCTAGCGGTGCTAAGACCAAGGGGCATTGCAGTAGTACCTTACTTGGACGACATACTGATTCAAGTGTCGTCTCTGTCAAAAGCAAAGGCTCATACGGACATTGTCCTAGCCTTTCTCAGATCTCACGGGTGGAAGGTGAACATAGAAAAAAGTTCTCTGTCCCCGTCAACAAGAGTTCCCTTCTTGGGAACAATAATAGACTCCTTAGAAATGAAGATTTTTCTGACAGAGGCCAGAAAATCAAAACTTCTAAGCTCTTGTCAAGTACTTCATTCTGTTCTTCTTCCTTCCATAGCGCAGTGCATGGAAGTAATAGGTTTGATGGTTGCGGCAATGGACATAGTTCCTTTTGCACGAATTCATCTAAGACCATTACAACTGTGCATGCTCAGACAGTGGAATGGGGATTATACAGACTTGTCTCCGACGATCCAAGTAGATCAGGGAACCAGAGATTCACTCCGTTGGTGGCTGACCCTGAACAACCTGTCACAGGGAATGAGCTTCCGCAGACCAGAGTGGGTCATTGTCACGACCGACGCCAGTCTGGTGGGCTGGGGCGCGGTCTGGGAACCCCTGAAAGCTCAGGGTCTATGGTCTCGGGAAGAATCTCTTCTCCCGATAAACATTCTGGAACTGAGAGCGATATTCAATGCTCTCAAAGCTTGGCCTCAACTAGCAAAGGCCAAATTCATAAGGTTTCAATCAGACAACATGACGACTGTTGCATATATCAACCATCAGGGGGAAACAAGGAGTTCCCTGGCGATGGAAGAAGTGAACAAAATAATTCAATGGGCGGAGAATCACTCCTGCCACTTGTCTGCAATCCACATCCCAGGAGTGGAAAATTGGGAAGCGGATTTTCTGAGTCGTCAGACTTTCCATCCGGGGGAGTGGGAACTCCATCCGGAAATCTTTGCCCAAATAACTCAATTATGGGGCATTCCAGACATGGATCTGATGGCGTCTCGTCAGAACTTCAAGGTTCTTTGCTACGGGTCCAGATCCAGGGATCCCAAGGCGACTCTAGTAGATGCACTAGTAGCACCTTGGACCTTCAACCTAGCCTATGTATTCCCACCGTTTCCTCTCATTCCCAGGCTGGTAGCCAGGATCAATCAGGAGAGGGCTTCGGTGATCTTGATAGCTCCTGCGTGGCCACGCAGGACTTGGTATGCAGACCTGGTGAATATGTCATCGGCTCCACCATGGAAGCTACCTTTGAGACAGGACCTTCTTGTTCAAGGTCCATTCGAACATCCGAATCTGGCTTCACTCCAACTGACTGCTTGGAGATTGAACGCTTGATTTTATCAAAGCGTGGTTTTTCAGATTCTGTCATTGATACTCTTATTCAGGCTAGAAAGCCTGTAACTAGGAAAATTTACCATAAAATATGGAAAAAATATATCTGTTGGTGTGAATCTAAAGGATTCCAATGGAACAAGATAAAAATTCCTAAGATTCTATCCTTTCTACAAGAGGGTTTGGAGAAAGGATTATCTGCAAGTTCTTTGAAGGGACAGATTTCTGCTTTATCTGTCTTACTTCACAAAAAGCTGGCGGCTGTGCCAGATGTTCAAGCTTTTGTTCAGGCTCTGGTTAGAATCAAGCCTGTTTACAAACCTTTGACTCCTCCTTGGAGTCTCAATTTAGTTCTTTCAGTTCTTCAAGGGGTTCCGTTTGAACCCTTACATTCCGTAGATATTAAGTTACTATCTTGGAAAGTTTTGTTTTTGGTTGCAATTTCTTCTGCTAGAAGAGTTTCAGAGTTATCTGCTCTGCAGTGTTCTCCTCCTTATCTGGTGTTCCATGCAGATAAGGTGGTTTTGCGTACTAAACCTGGTTTTCTTCCGAAAGTTGTTTCTAACAAAAATATTAACCAGGAGATAGTTGTGCCTTCTTTGTGTCCGAATCCAGTTTCAAAGAAGGAACGTTTGTTACACAATTTGGATGTAGTTCGTGCTCTAAAATTCTATTTAGAGGCTACAAAGGATTTCAGACAAACATCTTCTTTGTTTGTTGTTTATTCTGGTAAAAGGAGAGGTCAAAAAGCAACTTCTACCTCTCTCTCTTTTTGGCTTAAAAGCATCATCCGATTGGCTTATGAGACTGCCGGACGGCAGCCTCCTGAAAGAATCACAGCTCACTCCACTAGGGCTGTGGCTTCCACATGGGCCTTCAAGAACGAGGCTTCTGTTGATCAGATATGTAAGGCAGCGACTTGGTCTTCACTGCACACTTTTACCAAATTTTACAAATTTGATACTTTTGCTTCTTCTGAGGCTATTTTTGGGAGAAAGGTTTTGCAAGCCGTGGTGCCTTCCATCTAGGTGACCTGATTTGCTCCCTCCCTTCATCCGTGTCCTAAAGCTTTGGTATTGGTTCCCACAAGTAAGGATGACGCCGTGGACCGGACACACCTATGTTGGAGAAAACAGAATTTATTCTTACCTGATAAATTATTTTCTCCAACGGTGTGTCCGGTCCACGGCCCGCCCTGGTTTTTTTTTTAATCAGGTCTGATGAATTATTTTCTCTAACTACAGTCACCACGGTATCATATGATTTCTCCTATGCATATTCCTCCTTTACGTCGGTCGAATGACTGGGGTAGGCGGAGCCTAGGAGGGATCATGTGACCAGCTTTGCTGGGCTCTTTGCCATTTCCTGTTGGGGAAGAGAATATCCCACAAGTAAGGATGACGCCGTGGACCGGACACACCGTTGGAGAAAGTAATTTATCAGGTAAGCATAAATTCTGTTTTTTCACCTCTTTGGCCTGCATGGTGGCACACCCATGTAGAAAGATTATTTTATTTACCCTCAGACGAGGTGAAACCTTAGCAGTTGCTTTTTGCTTCACATGTAAATAAAATATTTATTCTGGTGCACATACTGATCAACTGATATTATAAGAACATTAGTTAAAAGTACATACCATGCAAAATTAATTTCCCTTAAAATGTTAAAAAAAAAAAAAAAAAAAAATTCAAATGAACAGAATGCACAGTTGGCAAATAAGAGCACACACTTCCCTAAAAAATGTATGTCTTATGTGTAGGGTGACCATATTGCCGCTTTAAAAAGGGACACATATGAAAAATACATATGTCAGGGCTGTTTTCAGGGCTGTTTAAAGACATTCTTTGTATAAGAACCCTGACATATGTATTTTTCATATGTGTTCCTTCTTAAAGCGGCAATATGGTCAGCCTACTTATGTGTGAGTGCCCAACATTTTCAAAGTTAATCTGTGTTCAGTTGGGGAATCCCAAAATATTTCTACAACCGTAATTATCGGCCTTCAGCTTAAATTCCCATAAAGTAGCCTCTTTTAATGCTTTCACTTTTCACTTTGCAAATATAAATATAAAACAAATAGTCCCATAATGATGCCCCACACCTTGGTGTGTTGGAGTAAGGAGAAGTCTGGTAGTTCTTTTGGGGTTAAGAAACTCAAGTGTTAATTCAACCACTATAGTGTTTGGCACTTCCCTAGGACCATCTTATAGAGTAAGCAAAATGTCTCACTTATTTGCTTTAGTGAAGAAAAGTGCCGTCTGTCTCAGTATTAAACCTCTTTATATGGTTAAATACATCTTCCAAGCTGTATGGCTGGCATTCTGCTGTGGAAATGGCCAGTCAGCCAATCAAGAGAAGTGTACATGTGTATGCTCTAATTACTGGATGCATTCTTGGAGCACCACAAGAGTGTACCTGGTGTATAGCTCTGAGTAGACAGGTTTTATCACATAGTGACAGAAGAAAATAAATAAACTCATGAATTGGAGCAGTATATATATTTTTTCCGTAAATTTGTCCTTTATAATAAAATGTATATAACCAAACAATGTGCACCAAAAGGATATGGAATGTTGGCATTCAATTTGTATACAGGGCTGCAACATGGAAAGTAGATATTTTTCAGCTTGTGTACTCCTTAGACGCCATTACACTAGGAGCTAAGTGATAATCTCTAAAACTTGTGAGTAACCTTCTTCTCTAGATTAAGAATGTTTCTGACCACAGAAGGCTTCACTATTTGTGCCTGTTTTATACCATTAGTAATGAAGAAATAGGCTATTTTGTTGCAGCCCTGTTTATATATTGTATGTCAATATCCCATATTCTTTTGGTGTGCAGCATTTGGTTGTATACATTGTATTGAGAATGGCTCTTTGCATACAAATACATGTTAAAAGCATCTAGAACATTTATTTTATCAATGATTTAAAAAGTAGCACTTTGTGCCAACAAACTAATTCAAATCCACAATAAATCTTATCTCACTGATGTTTTATAACTTTCTGAGTTCAAGAAAAGCCTATTCTTCTGATTTTATTTCTTACCATTAAATTTGGCTCTGCAGCCTCCTGCGCAGATAGTTGCCACAAGACTAAACAACCAAACCTGTAATATCTTTTTATAAAATGTTTGCTAAGCTAACGTGTACTGCACACTTTTAATTTCCTTGTGTGGGTGGAGGTAGAAAAAATAAAGCTACTTTTCTGACACCTACAATATAAACAACATTGAAAAAGAAACAGCCTCTGGTACTAGAATTTGCTTAACTGTGTTATTAGACTTCAGCTACAGTCCTCAGGCTAATAGGAGTGGTATGGCTGGCCCTGTATTAGTGGGAATAAGGTAACAATAGACTTAAAGGGAGAGTCTACAATAGAATTTTTTATTGTTTTAAAAGATAGATAATGCCTTTATAGAGAAAACTAAAGGGACACTCAGGTTTTATAACATTTTCATGATTCAGATACAGCATGTAATTTTAAGCAACTTTCCAATTTACTTCCATTAAAAAAATGTGCACAGTCTTTAATATTTAAACTTTTTTTTGAGTCACCAGCTCCTACTGAGCATGTGCAAGAACTCCATGCATTTGTGATTGGCTGATTGCTATCACATGGTACAGGGGGAGTGGAAATATACATAACTTTGAAATGTGTTAAAAAAGAATCTACTACTCATTTGAAATTCAGAGTAAATGTTATTGTATTGTCTTGTTATCTTGCATTTGTTGATTATGCAAATCTGCTGTGTTTACTGGTCCTTAAGCGAGGCGCACAATTAAAACTCCTAGCTCCCTTACTAGTCAATCTTTCCCTAGGATTGACAAAAAAGTAGTTAACAGAATCAAGATGTGTGAGTGAGGGAGCGCTGCAGGCTCAGGAGTTAAGGGAGACAAACATATGGATACTTATACAATTTAATATAATAAATGAATGTTTATTTTAACCTCAAAATATTAGTTGATCTGCATAAAAAAACAGCAATTCATTAAAATAAGGGACGTCTCCCTATATAGTTTTGATGAATCAATTATAAAAAATACACTGTATAAAAAACACTGTAAAAAACAGTTAAAAGTTAACAGCACTAATAACACAATTTGGAGTATAAATATCTAATATAAAATATATATATGTACCACCTTACTGATGCATGAATGAATTAATAATTCAGTTCCACCTTAAAATGTTTATAGGAAACACAAGTTCACTGGTATTTCGTTACAAATGTTTCAATCTTGGTTCTTCTATTCCAAGAGAAACAATGAAGCGGCTTTGATAGTTTATAGTGACAAGTGTTGACTCTTTAGTTGAGTGTATCAGAGTTCAGGAAACTAGGCTTGTCATTGATGTGTATATATGTCAAACACACTGGCAAGTGTAACCAATAAGATAATGCGTGTTCTCGTTTTCAATTCTTAACAAGACTTACCGGATTTACCAGGATCTTCGGACACTAAGTGTGTCAAGGCACATACATGCTGCAGAAATCCTCTGGTGCTGGATTAAATTTACGGCGTCTCCTCTGAACTCAGTATAGTTGCGGTAAGATGACCTTTCTTTTCCTCCGCTGTGTACTGGTTCCAGATCAGCTGTTCAGTTGCACACTCCTGCGTGTTAGTTGAGAACAAACGGCCGTTTGTATTCCCCGTACTTGATTAACTTCTAGATCATGCAGGGAAGGCGTTTTTTCACAAATACTGTGTCCAATGCTTCTGTGTGGTTCAGGGTGGTCTGCAAAGAACGTCAACGCGTTTCACCCTAGTGGGGGCTTTATAAAGACGTGTTCTTCTTTGCAGATCATGGACATTTAAATATCCCTCCTCTTCATCTTATTGGTTAGTTTAAATGAGTTTTCTGAATCGAATAATTTAAGGTGGTATTTTTCCAATGTGATTTTCATATGTATATTCCTTTGTAAGCAGTATTAAGGTGGAACTTTTAGATAGTTTGATACCATACTGTATAATAAACCTAATACACATTTGATCGGTGTATACATAATATATGATCGTATATCCTATTTAACATAAAAAATGATAATAGTAATTATTTGTTCAGATGTCCATAGATGTTGTAAAAGTAACTATAAATCTATGATATATTTAATCTTTATATATTTTAAGTGAGGTAATTTGGAATGCGTCTTCGAGCAAATCTATTTGGAATTTGTCTTCGAGCAAATCTATATATATATACTGTTTATGATTGCGAATTTCTAACAATCTCATATTTGGTCTGTAAGGGCCTTTGTATTACTGTTAAATAGCAATGTATGGATTAATTAGTGAGGAAAGGGGATATATCTAGTTCAGAGTTTAGACCAGATGGAAAGAGGGTTTGCATGTTATAAATTAGTTCTGATTCATCTTTTAAAAGATAGATAATCCCTTTATTACCCATTCCCCAGTTTTGCATAACCAACACAATTATATTAATATACTTTTTACCGTGTTATCTATATGGCCCATGTGTACTTTCTGTCTCTTTGTGTTGAAAAGAAATTTAAAAAGCATGTGATTAGAGGCAGCCTTCATAGGCTTAGAAATTAGCATATGAGTCTGCATAAATTTAGTTTCAACTAAGAAAGAGAAAAAAACTAATATGATGATAAAAGTAAATTGGAAAGTTGATTAAAATTACAAGTCCTATCTGAATAATGAAAGTTTAATTTTGACTAGACTGTCCATTTAAAGGGATATGAAACCCAAAACATTTATTTTGTGATTCAGACAGAACATACAATTTTAATAAAGATTCCAATTTGCTTCTGTTATCAAGTTGGCTGTGTTCCCATGATATTCTGTGTTGACGAGATACCTAGGTAGGCATCTGGAGCACTACATGGTAGGAAATAGAGCTGCCATCTAGTGCTCTTGCAAATGAATAACATTCTTGCAAAACTGCTGCATATATATTTCTCCAGAAATGGGCACACTATTAAGCTTACGTTTCTGCTTTTCAACAAAAGATTTCAAGAGAACAAAGAAAATTTGATCATAGAAGTAAATTAGAAAGTTGTTTAAAATTGCATGTTCTGTCTGAATCATGAAATACCTTTATGGGGCTTTTTTTTTAATCACTTTAAAAAAGATTTTTAGTTTGAAATGAGCGACACTCTTAATGTGTGTACACAAAGTAATGCGCCTTAAAGGTACATGATACTGAAAAAAATCTTTGTTCTAACTAGAATAGAGCATTTCAAAGTGTATTTCACTGCTATGTTTGTTTAAAAATGTATATTCCTCTGCAAAATAAAACAACCTTCCCTGTCATCCAGTGAGCAATAGATACCTAAGTATTCCTAGCACCTGTGATGCACTCTAAAAAAACAAACAAAAAACTGAGGAGCTTAAGAGAGTGGCGAGGATGGGAAAGTAAGAAAAGTTTCTTTGGGGGAGGGTTAACATTTTAATATGCCTCATTTTTACAGGGATCGCTAGGTTAATGTTGCATAATTCTGCGCATAGTGTAGAATTATGGAACATTAATAATATTTATTGCATACAAAATGTTCATGCTTAGCTGCTCTTTCCATACCTGATAGACAATCCAGTAGTGCTTTCTTCCTCACTTCCTTTTTTTTTAACCTAGGACTAGGTGATTAAAGCAATACTGTCAACAACTTGGGAGGAGCCACTTTGTTACAGGGGTATAGCTAGGCAGTCAGGATGCAGAGCTTTGTTATACAATGTTGCAAAACACAGCTGCCATAGAGTACTAAAGACACGTGCACACTCCTGAGCTCTTATGAACCTACCTAGTTTTACTCTTCAATATAGGATACCAAGAGAAAGAAGCAAATTTGATAACAGAAGCAATTGGGAAAGTTGAAATTCCATGCTGAATTATGAAAGTTTTATTTTGAATTTACTGTCACTTTAATGCCCCTTTAAAGACTGGAGTAGAGAAATCCTGCGATGATTCTAAAATGCCTAAGGGTTTTGCATCTGTTTCAAGATTTTTAAACAATCCGGATTCATTATTTTAATCAGAATTGAGAATGGGTGGGCTTTCAAAATTGACCCTGTCCAAACTTCTGATTGGTTAAAATCATCATAGTGCTTATTCCACTCTTTTTCACATATGACCATTGCAGCTAATTTTTGTGTCTCGGTATTATTATACAGTATTAAGATGGAGGTTCACTAGGGGAGTGTATGCCACTCTTTGGGAACCCCCTCTAAAGATTCCTAAGTTTGGGATAAGTTATAGAAAGTATAGAGGGCGCTAGGTGCTTAAACACTTGCAGAAAATACTTAATATATTTACTTTTATCTTCTAGTTGTATATACACTTCTATCTGTTATACGATCAAGGTCTAGAGTTTATTCCAGATTATATTCCACACATAGTAGTAAATATTGAAGCAGTAATATTATTTCTTCTGTTAAGTGTGATCAGTCCACGGGTCATCATTACTTCTGGGATATTACTCCTCCCCAACAGGAAGTGCAAGAGGATTCACCCAGCAGAGCTGCATATAGCTCCTCCCCTCTACGTCACTCCCAGTCATTCTCTTGCACCCAACGACTAGATAGGATGTGTGAGAGGACTATGGTGATTATACTTAGTTTTATATCTTCAATCAAAAGTTTGTTATTTTAAAATAGCACCGGAGTGTGTTATTACCTCTCTGGCAGAGTTTGAAGAAGAATCTACCAGAGTTTTTGCTATGATTTTAGCCGGAGTAGTTAAGATCATATTGCTGTTTCTCGGCCATCTGAGGAGAGGTAAACTTCAGATCAGGGGACAGCGGGCAGATGAATCTGCATAGAGGTATGTAGCAGCTTTTATTTTCTGACAATGGAATTGATGAGAAAATCCTGCCATACCGATATAATGTCATGTATGTATACTTTACACTTCAGTATTCTGGGGAATGGTACTTCACTAGAATTACACTGTAAGAAATACATAAAGCTGTTTAATAACTAGAGATTATGTTTAACGTTTTTGCTGGAATGTAAAATCGTTTTCATTTACTGAGGTACTGAGTGAATAAATGTTTGGGCACTATTTTTCCACTTGGCAGTTGCTTAATCTGTTTTCTGACAGTTTCTGTTCTCCCTCACTGCTGTGTGTGAGGGGGAGGGGCCGTTTTTTGGCGCTTTTACTATGCATCAAATATTTCAGTCAGCAACTCATTGTATTCCCTGCATGATCCGGTTCATCTCTACAGAGCTCAGGGGTCTTCAAAACTTATTTTGAGGGAGGTAATTTCTCTCAGCAGAGCTGTGAGAATGGTAGTTTGACTGAGATAAAAAATGTTTATTCTGTAATTTGTTTCCTGCTTTCAGAATTTGTTATCTTTGCTAATGGGATTAAACCTTTGCTAAAGTTGTGTTGTTTACAAGGATTGAGGCTATAACTGTTTCAATTTATTAATTTTCAACTGTCATAGATCTTCTGTGCTTCTTAAAGGCACAGTACGTTTTAATATTATTCTAATTGAATTGTATTTCCAAGTTGCAAGTTTATTTGCTAGTGTGTTAAACATGTCTGATTCAGAGGATGATACCTGTGTCATTTGTTGCAATGCCAAAGTGGAGCCCAATAGAAATTTATGTACTAACTGTATTGATGCTACTTTAAATAAAAGTCAATCTGTACAAATTGAACAAATTTCACCAAACAACGAGGGGAGAGTTATGCCGACTAACTCGCCTCACGTGGCAGTACCTACATCTCCCGCTCAGAGGGAGGTGCGTGATATTGTAGCTCCGAGTACATCTGGGCGGCCATTACAAATCACATTACAGGATATGGCTACTGTTATGACTGAGGTTTTGGCTAAATTACCAGAACTAAGAGGTAAGCGTGATCACTCTGGGGTGAGAACAGAGTGCGCTGATAATATTAGGGCCATGTCAGACACTGCGTCACAGGTGGCAGAACATGAGGACGGAGAACTTCATTCTGTGGGTGACGGTTCTGATCCAAACAGACTGGATTCAGATATTTCAAATTTTAAATTTAAACTGGAAAACCTCCGTGTATTACTAGGGGAGGTGTTAGCGGCTCTGAATGATTGTAACACAGTTGCAATACCAGAGAAAATGTGTAGGTTGGATAAATATTTTGCGGTACCGACGAGTACTGAGGTTTTTCCTATACCTAAGAGACTTACTGAAATTGTTACTAAGGAGTGGGATAGACCCGGTGTGCCGTTCTCACCCCCTCCGATATTTAGAAAAATGTTTCCAATAGACGCCACCACAAGGGACTTATGGCAAACGGTCCCTAAGGTGGAGGGAGCAGTTTCTACCTTAGCTAAGCGTACCACTATCCCGGTGGAGGATAGCTGTGCTTTTTCAGATCCAATGGATAAAAAGTTAGAGGGTTACCTTAAGAAAATGTTTGTTCAACAAGGTTTTATATTGCAACCCCTTGCATGCATTGCGCCGATCACGGCTGCAGCGGCATTCTGGATTGAGTCTCTGGAAGAGAACATTGGTTCATCTACTCTGGACGACATTACGGACAGGCTTAGAGTCCTTAAACTAGCTAATTCATTCATTTCGGAGGCCGTAGTACATCTTACTAAACTTACGGCGAAGAATTCAGGATTCGCCATTCAGGCACGCAGGGCGCTGTGGCTAAAATCCTGGTCAGCTGATGTTACTTCTAAGTCTAAATTGCTTAATATACCTTTCAAAGGGCAGACCTTATTCGGGCCCGGGTTGAAAGAGATTATCGCTGACATTACAGGAGGTAAAGGCCATGCCCTGCCTCAGGACAAAGACAAAGTTAAGGCTAGACAGTCTAATTTTCGTTCCTTTCGTAATTTCAAAGCAGGAGCAGCATCAACTTCCTCTGCACCAAAACAGGAAGGAGCTGTTGCTCGCTACAGACAAGGCTGGAAACCTAACCAGTCCTGGAACAAGGGCAAGCAGGCCAGGAAACCTGCTGCTGCCCCTAAAACAGCATGAATTGAGGGCCCCCGATCCGGGATCGGATCTAGTGGGGGGCAGACTTTCTCTCTTCGCCCAGGCTTGGGCAAGAGATGTCCAGGATCCCTGGGCGCTAGAGATAATATCTCAGGGATACCTTCTGGACTTCAAATACTCTCCTCCAAGAGAGAGATTTCATCTGTCAAGATTGTCAACAATCCAGACAAAGAAAGAGGCGTTTCTACGCTGCGTACAAGAGCTCTTGTTAATGGGAGTAATCCATCCAGTTCCACGATCGGAACAGGGACAGGGGTTTTACTCAAATCTGTTTGTGGTTCCCAAAAAAGAGGGAACTTTCAGACCAATCCTGGACTTAAAGATCCTAAACAAATTCCTAAGAGTTCCATCGTTCAAGATGGAGACTATTCGGACAATTTTACCTATGATCCAAGAGGGTCAGTACATGACCACTGTAGATTTAAAAGATGCTTACCTTCACATACCGATTCACAAAGATCATTATCGGTACCTAAGGTTTGCCTTCCTAGACAGGCATTACCAGTTTGTGGCTCTTCCATTCGGATTGGCTACAGCTCCAAGAATCTTCACAAAGGTTCTGGGTGCTCTTCTGGCGGTACTAAGACCGCGGGGAATCTCGGTAGCTCCATACCTAGACGACATTCTGATACAAGCTTCAAGCTTTCAAACTGCCAAGTCTCATACAGAGTTAGTGCTGGCATTTCTAAGGTCACATGGATGGAAGGTGAACGAAAAGAAGAGTTCACTCGTTCCACTCACAAGAGTTCCCTTCCTGGGGACTCTTATAGATTCTGTAGAAATGAAGATTTACCTGACAGAGGACAGGCTAACAAGACTTCAAAGTGCTTGCCGCACCCTTCATTCCATTCAACACCCGTCAGTGGCTCAATGCATGGAGGTAATCGGCTTAATGGTAGCGGCAATGGACATAGTACCCTTTGCACGCTTACACCTCAGACCACTGCAACTGTGCATGCTAAGTCAGTGGAATGGGGATTACTCAGACTTATCCCCTTCTCTGAATCTGGATCAAGAGACCAGAAATTCTCTTCTATGGTGGCTTTCTCGGCCACATCTGTCCAGGGGATGCCGTTCAGCAGACCAGACTGGACAATTGTAACAACAGACGCCAGCCTTCTAGGTTGGGGTGCCGTCTGGAATTCTCTGAAGGCTCAGGGACAATGGAGTCAGGAGGAGAGTCTCCTGCCAATAAACATTCTGGAATTGAGAGCAGTTCTCAATGCCCTCCTGGCTTGGCCCCAGTTGACAACTCGGGGGTTCATCAGGTTTCAGTCGGACAACATCACGACTGTTGCTTACATCAACCATCAGGGAGGGACAAGAAGCTCCCTAGCTATGATGGAAGTATCAAAGATAATTCTCTGGGCAGAGTCTCACTCTTGCCACCTGTCAGCAATCCACATCCCGGGAGTGGAGAACTGGGAGGCGGATTTCTTAAGTCGTCAGACTTTTCATCCGGGGGAGTGGGAACTTCATCCGGAGGTCTTTGCCCAAATACTGCGACGTTGGGGCAAACCAGAGATAGATCTCATGGCGTCTCGACAGAACGCCAAGCTTCCTCGTTACGGGTCCAGATCCAGGGATCCAGGAGCAGTCCTGATAGATGCTCTGACAGCACCTTGGGACTTCAGGATGGCTTACGTGTTTCCACCCTTCCCGTTGCTTCCTCGATTGATTGCCAGAATCAAACAAGAGAGAGCATCAGTGATTCTAATAGCACCTGCGTGGCCACGCAGGACTTGGTATGCAGACCTGGTGGACATGTCATCCTGTCCACCTTGGTCTCTACCTCTGAAGCAGGACCTTCTGATACAGGGTCCCTTCAAACATCAAAATCTAACTTCTCTGAAGCTGACTGCTTGGAAATTGAACGCTTGATTTTATCAAGACGTGGGTTTTCTGAGTCAGTTATTGATACTTTAATACAGGCTAGGAAACCTGTTACCAGAAAGATTTACCATAAGATATGGTGTAAATACCTATATTGGTGTGAATCCAAAGGTTACTCTTGGAGTAAGGTTAGGATTCCTAGGATATTGTCATTTCTACAAGAAGGTTTAGAAAAGGGTTTATCTGCTAGTTCATTAAAGGGACAGATCTCAGCTCTGTCCATTCTGTTACACAAACGTCTGTCAGAAGTTCCTGACGTCCAGGCTTTTTGTCAGGCTTTGACCAGGATTAAGCCTGTGTTTAAAACTGTTGCTCCACCATGGAGTTTAAACCTTGTTCTTAATGTTTTACAGGGCGTTCCGTTTGAACCCCTTCATTCCATTGATATAAAGTTGTTATCTTGGAAAGTTCTATTTTTAATGGCTATTTCCTCGGCTCGAAGAGTCTCTGAATTATCAGCCTTACATTGTGATTCTCCTTATTTGATTTTTCATTCGGATAAGGTAGTCCTGCGTACTAAACCTGGGTTCTTACCTAAGGTAGTTACTAACAGGAATATCAATCAAGAGATTGTTGTTCCTTCTTTATGCCCAAATCCTTCTTCAAAGAAGGAACGTCTACTGCACAACCTGGATGTAGTCCGTGCTCTAAAATTTTACTTACAGGCAACTAAGGAATTTCGACAAACGTCTTCTCTGTTTGTCATTTACTCTGGGCAGAGGAGAGGTCAAAAAGCTTCCGCTACCTCTCTTTCTTTTTGGCTTCGTAGCATAATTCGTTTAGCTTATGAGACTGCTGGACAGCAGCCTCCTGAAAGAATTACAGCTCATTCTACTAGAGCTGTGGCTTCCACTTGGGCCTTCAAGAATGAGGCCTCTGTTGAACAGATTTGCAAGGCTGCAACTTAGTCTTCGCTTCATACTTTTTCCAAATTTTACAAATTTGACACTTTTGCTTCATCGGAGGCTATTTTTGGGAGAAAGGTTCTTCAGGCAGTGGTTCCTTCTGTATAAAGAGCCTGCCTATCCCTCCCGTCATCCGTGTACTTTTGCTTTGGTATTGGTATCCCAGAAGTAATGATGACCCGTGGACTGATCACACTTAACAGAAGAAAACATAATTTATGCTTACCTGATAAATTCCTTTCTTCTGTAGTGTGATCAGTCCACGGCCCGCCCTGTTTTTAAGGCAGGTAAATATTTTTTAATTTATACTCCAGTCACCACTTCACCCTTGGCTTTTCCTTTTTCGTTGGTCCTTGGTCGAATGACTGGGAGTGACGTAGAGGGGAGGAGCTATATGCAGCTCTGCTGGGTGAATCCTCTTGCACTTCCTGTTGGGGAGGAGTAATATCCCAGAAGTAATGATGACCCGTGGACTGATCACACTACAGAAGAAAGGAATTTATCAGGTAAGCATAAATTATGTTTTATATGACTTGTGTCCTTAACTTTCCTTTACATAATACTGAAACTATGCCAAAACACACCAATAATTACTTAGAGTATAAAAATGCAAAGCTAAACTTAGTGTTCTACAAATTATTCTTGTGAGACAAATGGCGATGTAGTGACTGCTGTGATAATGTTAGTTTACGGGTCTATCATCGACCTATCTCACCGCCTTGAAGTACCGCCTTGCTCCTAGAGAGGCTCTTCTCACCGCTCTCTACGGCTCGTGTTGCCCCCCCCCCTCGGTTCCGGCGTCTAGTCTCCCTTGCGGCGTGTGAGTAGGGAATCCCGTTGCAAGTTCCGTGTTTGTCATGTGACCCAAAAGCAGCTCTGTGATTGGTTTCTCCTTGTCACTTTTTGCCGTCTCACTTTTCCATTCGTACGATAACTCCAAATTAGAGAAGTACTTGTTTGTAGAAAGTTTTGATGAACCAGGCACCTCAGCCAATCTTTTTGACTCGTTTCACCCGGATTCTGGGCTTTATCAAGGATATAATTGAGTGGGATACCGGTTCTTTTTAAAAGCAATACTTGTTTTTCATTGGTTCTCAATTTAAGGTGGTATTCTGATATTTCCTTGCATTTGCTTGTCTTGCCAAAACGTCACCTTCTTAGTTTATGACTACTGATCTCATGACATGTTATCTCCTGTCATATTACCAGAGGATGACAGTAACAGCAGTAACCTAAGCTTTGGCAAGACAAGCAAAATGCAAGGAAATATCAGAATACCACCTTAAATTGAGAACTAATGAGATTCTGGGCGAAACGCGTTGAAAAGATTGGCTTAGGTGCCTGGTTCATCAAAACTTACTACAAAAAAGTCCTTGTCTAATTTGGCATTATTGTACGAATGGAAAAGTGAGACGGCAAAGAGTGACAAGGAGAAACCAATCACAGAGCTGCTTTTGGGTCACGTCACAAACACGGAACTTGCAACGGGATTCCCTACTCACACACCGCAAGGGAGACAATACGCCGGAACCGGGGGGCAACACGAGCCATTGAGAGCAGTGAGAAGAGCCTTTCTAGGAGCAAGGCAGTACTTCAAGGCGGTGAGTTAGTTCGATGATAGACCCATAAACTAACATTATCACAGCAGTCACTACATCGACATTTGTCTCACAAGAATACTGCATACTGCTAACAGCTAGTTAAACCACCAGTTAAACAGATCACTGTCCAAAGCCTACTTTGTGCTATCAGTCAACAGTTTGCCAACAGATCATTGTCAAAAGTATACTTTGTGGCCATAACAACATTAATCAGGAGACTGTTAACAAGATTTTATATCTGTACTAACAGACTGCCATTAATATCGTAATACTCATAGAGAATAACAAACATACTAAAGCATTTGATATAGTGTCTCTCGAGCTTAAATATAACCCATTAAGGAATAACGGACTCTTTGCTCTATATTTTAAGGTGGTATTAAAAGAACATTCTAGAGATGTTGTAAGGGAGACATCCCTAAAGCATTTTAGGTATCTTGTAGGTTTTAGGATATGTGTAATAATTATTAACTTTGTAGAACACTATCTAAGTTTAGTTTTGCATTTTTATACTCTAAGTAATTATTGGTGTATTTTGGCATAGTTTCAGTATTATGTAAAGGACACAAGTCAAATAAATAATTTTACTGCTTCAATATATGTGGCATATAATCTGGAATAAACTCTAGCCCTTGATCGTATAACAGATAGAAGTGTACATACAACTAGAAGATAAAAGTAAATATATTAAGTATTTTCTGCAAGTGTTTAAGCACCTAGCGCCCTCTATACTTTCTGTAATCAGTATTAATATACGCCATACAATTCCTTCTCTTGAACTGTGGTTGAGAAGCAGATACTGTAGATGGTAGAGTTTTTGCAGCATTGCAGGACTGTAGAGAGTAAACATACAGTAGCCTGGAACTGCCTCGCAGCTCAAGAGAGGGGTCTCTTCAGGAGTCCGTTCTTACCATAAGCTTTATAGAGATGAAAGCAGTTTTTCTAGTTCTAAAGACCGAGAGCTTATTTGCTTTAGCATTATGTCGAGATTCAATCCAACAACATATATGAGGTTATATCTATTTGCTTTCAGGGAGCTTAAAATGACACATAAGAAGCCCACGGCAGTATCAGCTAATTCCAGGTCTCCAGAAAAGGGAAACAGATTTACTAAATCATCAGAAGAATTATTTCTTCATAAGTGAATCTGAACACTATTGTACCAACAGATTTATTGGTGGTTTTGATTATGATGTGTCTTTCTTTTGATTGCAGTCAGTGCCTGGTTCTTAAGTCTGGCCCTTCCAGTAAGTAAAATTTACTGGTTAGTTCACCAGGGTCCATTTTCTTTCTGGGATAAGCAATTACTGGCTCTAACATTTAACCTTAGAATAATATGAAGATATAATATAAATATTTTTTTTACAATTATATTAGTTGGTTAAATATTGAACATATGAGTGTAAAGGTTTAGCTATTAAAGTAACTATCTAATAGTGTTTCCAGATAGCCTTGTTTGCACAGTCTTTTTATTGCTTGTTTTATATCAGTCCCTAGTTGTCCTCAGCAGGAGAGATAGATAAAGGGAAAACATAAGTTTAAACATGTTGGCACCCTTTACTTTATAGAAACTTCGTGGAATTTAGAGAATCAACAATTTGCAGAGTTACAGGAGAATTGCAGGAAAGGAAAAAAAAATTATGAAAGTATATTACAAAGATGCTGTTTTTTAAACTACACTTAAAATTTAATTTAAAAATTACAATCTCATACTGTTTAAAGTGGTTTTAAACAGTTTGTTTCATTGTTTTAATAAAAAAGCAGTTGCATACTTAAAGGGACATAAAACACTTTTTTTTTCTTTCATTCAGATAGAGTAATTTTAAACTAATTTCCAATTTTCTAGTATCAAATTTGCAGTCACCAATCAGCAGCTAGCTCCCAGTAGTTCATTGCTGTTCCTGAGCCTACCTAGGTATACTTTTCAATAAGGGATACCAAGGAAATAAAGCAAATTAGATAATAGAGGTAAATATGAAAGTTGTTTGAAATGATGAATAGATATTGCATTTAATTTTAGAATTATTTTATAATTTATTTCTCTTTAAGCTACATTTGTGCAGTGTCCATTACTTCCTACAAGTATGCTGTGGCTTCTGTAAGGAGGTTTATCTAGCCTGTCATACAACTTCTAGAATAACATGAGCTGGTTTACTATTAAGTGAATATAATAGATAACTGGCAATCAGATTTGCCTTTACTCAGATCAGTCAGAATTTAACATGATTTGCCAACATGTCTGCTCTCTTACCATCCTGAGGGCAGGGGCTACACTGAGAAGTTCTAAGTGATAATTTTGCAAGAAAACAAGAAAGTTGTTTGCTGTTTTTTTAAACAATCTGTTTCTTTTTATATTTACTTTAATTTAACATATTTCTTTTTACCAATGGACCACTGTTTAATATCCCTGTAATCGCCTTTTTAAGGCTGAAGCTTTTTATATTGTTTAGGTTGGCTTAGTTAATTGATGTGAAGAGAAATACTTTCATAGTGTTCTCTGTTCTGCTAGTCTTAGAATTCCCTCAGGATGGTGTAAATAAACTAAAAGCTGGGCTTGCTCCTCTTTTCTGTTATGCATCAGTGCTTCTTTCTGATATGACTTCTAGGCTTGGGAAATAATTTGTTCTTTTATCAAATATCCTATCCATCCATGGGATTTGATTTTGTTTCTAAAGAATCTGCACATCATCCTTTTGAATGAACATGTAAGTTGCCTTTGCTGTCGCCTATATGCACAGCCAGAAAAGGATCAGAGCTTTGGGCTGTGCTGTGTCTCTTATTTTCTGGTCTAATTGGCTAAATCTGCCCTAATCCTAAAAATGACAATGAGGTTTTTCTGCACAAATTTGATTTATTTCAAGCCATTTAAAGGGACATGGATGACAGAATTAGAGTTTAAATGGACACTTAAATGGACAGTAAACCTTAAAAATAATGCTATATAATTCTGCACATAGTGCAGAATTATATAACATTATTTAAGTGCTATAGTTCTAAAACCCTTTATTCTCTTTTAACCCCTTAATGACCGGACCATTTTTCAATTTTCTTACCCTTAATGACAATGGCTATTTTTACATTTCTGCAGTGTTTGCGTTTAGCTGTAATTTTCCTCTTACTCGTTTACTGTACCCACACATATTATATACCGTTTTTCTCGTCATTAAATGGACTTTCTAAAGATACCATTATTTTCATCATATCTTATAATTTACTACAAAAAATCATAAAATATGAGGAAAAAATGGAAAAAAACACACTTTTTCTAACTTTGACCCCCAAAATCTGTTACACATCTACAATCACCAAAAAACTCCCATGCTAAATAGTTTATAAATTTTGTCCTGAGTTTAGAAATACCCAATGTTTACATGTTCTTTGCTTTTTTTGCAATTTATGGGGCAATAAATACAAGTAGCACTTTGCTATTTCCAAACCCCTTTTTTTCAAAATGGGCGCTAGTTACTTTGGAACCCTGATATCTGTCAGGAATACCTGAATATCCCTTGACATGTATATATTTTGTTTTAGAAGACATCCCAAAGTATTGATCTAGGCCCATTTTGGTATATTTCATGCCACCATTTCACCGCCAAATGCGATAAAAAAAAAAAAAAAAGTTCACTTTTTCACAAATTTTTTCAAAAACTTTAGGTTTCCCACTGAAATTATTTACAAACAGCTTCTGCAATTATGGCACAAATGGTTGTAAATGCTTCTCTGGGATCCCCTTTTTCAGAAATAACAGACTCATATGGCTTTGGGGTTGCTTTTTGGTAATTAGAAGGCCGCTAAATGCCGCTGCGCACCACACATGTTTTATGCCCAGGAGTGAAGGGGTTAATTAGGGAGCTTGTAGGGAGCTTGTAGGGTTAATTTTAGCTTTAGTGTAGTGTAGTAGACAACCCCAAGTATTGATCTAGGCCCATTTTGGTATATTTTATGCCACCATTTCACCACCAAATGCGAGCAAATAAAAAAAAAAACTTTACATTTTTCACAATTTTAGGTTTCTCACTGAAATTATTTACAAACAGCTTGTGCTATTATGGCAGAAATTGTTTTAAAAGCTTCTCTGGGATCCCCTTTGTTCAGAAATAGCAGACTTATATGGCTTTAGCGTTGCTTTTTGGTAATTAGAAGGCCGCTAAATGCTGCTGCGCACCACACGTGAATTATGCCCAGCAGTGAAGGGGTTAAATTAGGTAGCTTGTAGGGAGCTTGCAGGGTTAATTTTAGAGATCAGCCTCCCACCTGACACATCCCACCCCCTGATCCCTCCCAAACAGCTCTCTTCCCTCCCCCACCCCACAATTGTTACCGCCATCTTAAGTACTGGCAGAAAGTCTGCCAGTACTAAATAAAAGAGTTTTTTTTTTTTTAAATAAAAATTATAAAATATTTTAGTTGTGATGGACCCCTGCCTTAGCACCAACCTCCCTGATCCCCCCCTCCAGCTCTCTAACCCTCTCCCCTACCTAATTACCGCCATCTTGGGTACTGGCAGCTGTCTGCCAGTACCCAGTTTGGCCCCACAAACCAAACTATTTAAATTTTATTTATAACTTTTATTTGTATATTTAATTATTTCTGTAGTGTAGCAGCCCTCCCCCCACAATACCCCCACCCCCTCCCCCTCCCAGATCCTTTTATATGTAAAAAAAAATAAAAAAAAATTAACTTTTTTTTTAAACTTTCCCCCCCCCCCCCTTCCTTCATTGGTGTCAGTGTGGCTAATGCGCGCACGCGCACCAACGTGCACGCGTGCACACGCGCGCGCTTCGTGCACGCGCGCGCACACGCTCCCTCCTCCCACCGGACAAAGGCACCATCGGCACCATCACTACCGGTGCAGAGAGGGCCACAGAGTGGCTCTCTCTGCATCGGAGGCTTGTAAAGGGGTATTGCAGGATGCCTCCATATCGAGGCATCACTGCAATACCCTCAGAGCTGCTGGAAGTGATTGTGATCACTTCCAGCACTCTGTTAGACAACTGACGTACCAGGTACGTCCATTGTCATTAACTGCTTGTTAATGCATGACGTACCTGGTACGTCAGTTGTCATTAAGGGGTTAATATGTAAAAATTACGGCGCTTTTACAGACCCGCTCTCTGCTCTCTGCTGAGCGGGTCTGTAATATTTAGTCAGCGCATCGGGCCAGCTGTATAGTCACAGCCCGGCCCGACCGCGCCATAAGACTAAGTGCAGCTCGCTCCTGTGACAGGAGCGAGCTATGGCGCGGTCGGGCCGGGCTGTGACTATACAGCTGGCCCGATACGCTGACTAAATATTACAGACCCGCTCAGCAGAGAGCAGAGAGCGGGTCTGTAAAAGCGCCGTAATTTTTACATATTAAAAGAGAATAAAGGGTTTTAGAACTATAGCACTTAAATAATGTTATATAATTCTGCACTATGTGCAGAATTATATAACATTATTTTTAAGGTTTACTGTCCCTTTAAGTCAAAATTGAACTTTAATGATTCAGAATGCAATTTGAAACAACTTTCCAATATACTTCCATTAAAGTGAATGTAAATTTTAAGCTTTTTAATCTACACTACCAATTCTCAATAAACTTCTCATTGAAACCGCAATGTTTTTATTCATAAAAATTATTTTTGTCATATTATAATTTATATAAGAACTTATCTCCGTTTTGAAGGATAACTCCTCCCATCCTGGACTTCCTGTATTAAGACAACATTGCATATAGAGCTGTCCCGCCTGCTCTATTACGTAGTCCTGAAACCCCCTTCACAATGAGAACTCCATTTGCGCATGCGTTTTAAATCAATGTCTAATATGCGCATGCGTTCCCTGATCCATTGAGAATCGTTATCCGCAAAGAAAATTACATTGCGCATGCGTGGCAAAAATTTTATTGCGATCTCATTGCTTGTCAATCACGAATCTGCAGGGAACGCATGCGCAGTTACATCGCGTGACGTAGAAAAAAAGGGGCTGGACGCCACAGGGTGCAATCGATTATTTGTTTAAGGAACGGTCAATCACCTGAGAAATGCGGGACAAGATGGCGGGCGGAGGAATAAAGTAAGAATAATATCGATAAATACCTTTATATTTGTATTTGTTATGCATTTATAAAAAAATTATGAATTAAACTAGCCTTTATTTTGCGAAATTCACAACATGAGGATGAGAGGTGACGGTGAGTTTACATTCACTTTAACAAAATGTGCACAGTCTTTATATTTTATATTTCATGAGTCACTAGTTCCTACTGAGGATGTGCAAGAATTTACAGAATATACGTATATGCATTTATGATTGGATGATGGCTGTCACATGATACAGGAGAAGTGGAAAAAGATATGTATTTGTAAGGGGAAAAAAACCTACTACTCACTTGAAGTGCAGACTAAGTGCTATTGCGTTGTATTTGTATCATGCAAATCTACTGTATTTACTGGTCCTTTAATGATTCAGTTACAGTGTACAATAAAAAAAAATCCAAGTTACTTCTATTGTTACAAGTCATTCTTTTGCTATCATTTGTTAAAATGTCTCTTCTTTCTGTGAAAGCATATCCAGAATTTGGTTGTGTCTTAATTAAAGAACTATATGTATAACCTTGTTACAATTCTTGTTGAACATTGCTGCTGTATAGTACTTAAAGTGAAGGTCAATTTCAATGAATTAGTGCCCGGTTTTTAATAATCCTATTAAAAACAAGGGCACTTTAATTCATCAAATTTGACATTTCACTCATTTTCTTCAAAAACTTACCTTTTAATTCTGACAGCCGCTGCATCGCTTCCTCCGCCCATCGCTAGCCCTTTTCACGGGTCGAATATGACGAATCCAGCTTCCTCCAATCACAGGGTTGCCTCAGGCCATGATCCCCCTGGGGGGAAAGCTGTGATTGGAGGATGCCGGATTTGTAATTTCTGATGTAAGAAGAGGCTTTCAATGACCGGGGGCTGTGAGGATTAAAAGGTAAGTTTTTGAAGAAAACAAGAAAAATGTCAATTTTGATGAATTAAAGTGCCCTTGTTTTTAATAGGATTATTAAAAACCGTGCACTAATTCATCGAAAATAAAGTCAAAAGTAAACTTTTTGTTATTCAAACAGCATGCAATTTTAAATAACATTCCAATTTACTTATGCTATCAAATTTTGTTTGTTCTCTTGATATCCTTTGTTAAAGAACATACCATACCTAGCTTGGGTCAGGTACAGCAATGCACTATTTGGAGCTAGCTGGTGATTGTCTGCTGCACATATATGCCCCTTGTCATTGGCTCACCATTATTATCATTTATTTTTATAGCCCCACAAAATTCCATTGTCCTGGGAACAGATATAGGAGTAAACAATTACAAGGATTTGTGATGATACAAAAACATAACAGACTAAACAAAACTAGTACAGGGGGAAGAGGGCCCTGCTTTGAAGATATTCTGGTCTACAGGTAGAGAGTGCAGAGACATAAGGTTTGGGGAAGCTTGTCACGTAGTTGCAGAAGTGAGTAAATGCAGTTCAAAATTTATTTTGGGTAAGATGAAAAACAGAGGAGAGTTGGTAAGCCTCTCTGAATAGGTGGGGTTACAAAGAACATCTAAAGCTATACAAGGGAGGTTGTAGACAATCTTATAGAGTGGGGTAGAGAGTTCAAGACTCCACAAGACTCTCCCCTAGTTTTGAAAGCTTCAAGCGCTCCCTAAAGACTCCACTGTTCAGGGATGCATACAACCTACGCTAACCTTTCTTTATACCAGTTCCTTTCCTCCATTGCTATCCCCTGAACCCCCTTAGTATGTAAGCCTAAGAGTCCAGCTGTTTGTTGATCACCTTCTTAAGAGCTGACTACAACAGTGCAACTCTTGGCAGGGCCCTCTACCCATTTAATCCCTATAACTGTTTTGTTGTACTCCGCATTTGTTTATAGCACTGCGGAATCTGTTGGCACAAATAACCAATAATAATAATGAGAGGAAAAAAGCAAGGGGCCCAAGACAGAGCCTTGTGGCACTCAAACTGAGAGAGACAACGGATCAGAGGATGTTCTGTTTAAGGAAACCGTAAACTAGTGATTTGAGAGATATGAAGCAAACCAGGAGAGGGCTATGTCTCGGATGCCAAATTAATTTAGGATTTTTAAGAGGAGAGGATGGTCAACTGTGTAAAAAGCAGCAGATAGATCCAGAAGAATTAGTAAAGAGTACTGTTCCTATGCTTTAGCAGATAGCAGTGAGGGCTTTTTAGGATTGGTGTGATTGATGCATGCTTGAATGTATCAGGAAATGTGCCAGTGGTGAGAGTGTGTTAGAATAGGGGTAAGAGAAGCAAAGAGAGTCAAGGAAGTAGTTGTGAAGGAATAGTATCAACTGGGCAGGTTGTTAGATGAGCAGAAGATAAGAGTATGAAGACTTCATCCTTAGTTACAGGAGGAAAGTAGCTGAGAGATTTGTTAATATAAGTGCTGGGTAGGAGGTCTGGGGTTGAGGGGCATGAAGGAGAGATGTCTTTTCTAATTGTGTGCTTATTGTAGAAGTAATCAGCAATAATCTGAGCAGCGAGTTTGGTAGTGGACAGAGGTGCAGGAGGACAGAGAAGGGAGTTAAAGGTTGAGTACAGTCTTCTGGGTTTGCGTGCATGAGGTGACACAAGGGAGGAGAAAATGACTTGTTTGGCCAGGCTTAGGGCAGAGTTGTATGACCTGAGGATGAATTTATAATGGAGGAAATCAGCATGGGTGTATGATTTTCTTCAATGACATTCAGCTGTCCGTGAAAATCGCTGAAAATAGCGGGCCTTTTTGGTTTGCCATGGTTGTCGTTGAGTACATGATGGGCAGCGAACAGTGGAGGGTGCAGCTTTGTTAAGTGTTAATTTTAGTGCAGAATTATACTGTAAGACCACAAGGTCTGGACAAGAGAGGAATTAAATGTTGGAGAGTAGAGGTTGCAGTTGAGCAGAAAGGTCTGTGAGATCAAAGGCCTTTAAATTCCTGTAAGGTAGCAGTTTTTGTGGTTGCTTGTGTGGATTGCTGCATGTAGAGTAAGAGAGAAATGTAGTAGATGGTGGTCAGAGGGAGGAAGGGGGAGTTAGAGAAGTTGAAAGTGACACAGAGATTGGTGAAGACCAGGTCAACTGAGTTCCCCTTCACAGTGGGTTGGTGTTCAGCTATCTCCCAGTAGTGCAATGCTGCTCCTGACCCTACTCTTCAACAAAGGATATCTAGATATACACTCAAGAAAACCAGGTAAATTTATATGTTATGCCAAGAAATAGAAGACATTTGGTAACAGAAGTAAAAAAATAAATTGGAAAGTTTTTTTTATTTTTAGATATGCTCTGTCCGAATAACAAAATGTTAAGGTTGACTTCCAAATCCCTTCAAGCATTATGCGGGAGCTGTTAAAGGGACAGTAAACACCATGTATTACAAGACATTTCTGCTGTGTTGCTATTGAATAAAATTCAGCCAAATCAAAACATTTTTTAAAACAAATGAACACCTTTTTTACTGCAATTATTTATCAATAGTCAAACTCCACTCCCCATTTGCCTTATCTGGAGAAGCTAATCTGGGCATTAGTCCATGGACAACATATGTTAGTATAGAGTGCATTGTTTTGCAGTTGTTTAGGGACATTTATGTAGCAAGGTTAGCATTGAGAAGTCAGCAGGGTGCAGTTTAAGCTCTGGGAATTAGAAATTGTTCAATTTTCAGAGTTAAATTTCATGAAAAGGGGGCAAAATTGATTATGAAAATATATTACAAAGTTGTTTTACTAAGCATAGTGTAACAGGAAACACTTTAACCACGGTCTTCTAGGGCACAAATGCAGCACAGGACAATCCACTGTAGTTTAAAAGGCTTTATTTTTCACAGCAATAACAAACAGGCAGTTCATTTTCAAAAGAGGGAAATCCTTCCTCTGCAGCAACGTTAAGTACTTTTAAATGTGTCCCAGCACTTCACAGCATTCCACAAGTGCTTTGTAAAAATAATGTCCTTTTACAGTTCACAGGAACAAAAGTCTTTTACACAGTGTAACAAACACACACACCAGCCTCTGTAGCTGTGTAACTCTCTCTCAAGGCCTAAGTGAGGCTGCTATTTAAACCCTCACAACTTCTAATTAGCCACACCTGTGATTAGCTGCTGGACAGCTTCACAGCTGTCTGGGATAATCAAATGCACACTCTTTCTCCCTGGGGTTTTAACTGAAAGGAGAAATAGCATGTACAATGCTTGTTCTTAAATATCTTCCATTTATAACCAGGCCTTGCTCTCTGTCACATATCTTCCCCCCCAGCTCACACCTAGTGGGTTGAGCGACCATGGACATCAATGAATGTACCCGAGACAAACCATCAGCATTTACCTGCAAAAGACCAGCCCTGTGCTCAACAGTAAAATTGAAGGGTTGCAAGCTAAGAAACCACCTAGTAACCCTTGAATTTGTTTCCTTATTCTGACTCATCCATGTGAGAGGAGCATGATCTGTTATCAATTTAAATTTTCTTCCCAACAGATAGTACCTAAGGGTCTCTAAAGGCATTCTTTCTCCACTATAGAATAGTTCTTTTCCTGTGAAATAAGTTTTCTGCTTAGGAAAAGGACAGGATGCTCTTCTCCCTGACACTCCTGCAAGAGAACTGCTCCTAAACCAACATCAGAGGCATCTGTCTGTACAATAAAATCTTTAGCGAAATTGGGGGTTACCAAAACTGGATGGGCACAAAGGGCATCTTTCAAATGCTTAAAAGCTTGTTCTGCTTCTGGGGACCATTTTATCATAATTGGGGCCCTTGCTTTTGTGAGATCTGTCAAGGGTGCCGCAATTGTAGCGAAATTCGGGATAAACCTTCTATAATAACTAGTTATCCCAATAAATGCTCTTACTTGTTTTTTAGTTAGAGGCTGTGGCCAGTTCTGTACGGCCTCTACTTTTGTTGTCTGAGGTTTAACTAATCCTCTACCAATAGTATAACCCAAGTACTAAGCTTCCTGTAAACCAACAGTACATTTTGCAGGATTGGCAGTTAACCCAGCGGACCGTATTGCATCAAGTACTGCTTGAATTTTTGGAAGATGGGATTCCCAATCTGTACTATAAATTATAACATCATCCAAATATGCTGCCGCATAACGAACATGGGGTTTCAGAATTCTATCCATCATCCTCTGGAATGTTGCCGGGGCCCCATGTAAACCAAATGGCAACACTGTATACTGAAATAAGCCCTCTGGGGTTGAAAAAGCTGTCTTTTCCTTTGCTTGACTAGTGAGAGGCACCTGCCAATACCCTTTCGTTAAATCAATTGTAGTGAGATAACGTGCTTTTCCTAGCCTTTCTATTAACTCATCTACTCTAGGCATTGGGTAGGTGTCAAATTTGGAAACACAATTAAGCTTACAAAAGTCATTACAGAACCTTAATGAACCATCCGGCTTTGGAACAAGCACGATTGGACTGTTCCACTCACTTTGTGATTCCTCAATTACCCCAAGCTTTAACATTTTTTCTACCTCCAGTTTAATAGCCTTTCTACGAGCCTCAGGGACCCTATAGGGTTTAAGGCAGACCTTCTTCCCTGGTTCTGTTATTATGTCATGCTTAATAACATTAGTTTTTCCCGGTACCACAGAAAATACCTCTTTGTTTATTCTAATAAAATCCTTGACCTCTCGCTTCTGATGTACAGATAGGGTTTCCGATATATTTACCTCTGGTTCAGTGACAGGGAGTTCTGTAGGTTTTAAGGCAACTAAAACTTCTCTATCTTTCCAAGGTTTTAACAGATTTATATGATATATTTGCTCAGGTTTCCTTCTCCCTGGCTGACTTACTTTGTAATTAACATCACCCACTTTCTCAATTATCTCATATGGGCCCTGCCAAGTAGCCAAGAATTTATTTTCAACTGTAGGGACCAGAACTAACACCCTATCCCTAGGTTGAAACACCCTGGCTCTAGCATTACGGTTGTAGCTGTACTTTTGTGCTTCCTGTGCTTTTCCCATATGTTCCCTTACAATGGGCATGACATCTTCCATACGATCCTGCATTTGGGAAATATGTTCAATAATATTTTGATAAGGTGTTGTCTCTTGCTCCCAAGTCTCTTTAACTATATTTAGTAATCCCCTGGGATGCCGCCCATATAACAGTTCAAATGGGGAAAAACCTGTAGAAGCCTGGGGAACCTCCCTGATAGAGAACATTAAATAGGGTAACAGAAGGTCCCAATTTCTCCCATCTGTGTCAATTACATTTCTTAGCATACTTTTGAGAGTTTTGTTAAACCTTTCTACTAAACCATCAGTCTGAGGGTGATATACTGAGGTCCTTAGTTGTTTTATACCAAACAACTTACACAATTCTTTTGTAACCCTGGACATAAATGGAGTTCCTTGGTCTGTCAAAATTTCCTTAGGTATCCAGACCCTGCTAAACATTAGCATGAGTTCTTTTGCTATGGACTTTGCAGAGCTGTTACAAAGGGGAACTGCCTCAGGATAGCGTGTAGTATAATCAAGGATTACCAGTATATACTGATGTCCTCTAGCAGATTTAACCAGCGGACCCACCAAGTCCATAGCAATTCTTTCAAAAGGCACATCAATTATAGGCAAGTGCACTAAAGGGTTATGAAAATCTTTAGCAGGAGCTGTAAGTTGACACTTAGGGCATGAAGCACAATAATCCTTGATGGCTACAAATATCCCTGGCCAATAAAACCTTCTAAGAACTCTCTCTTTGGTTTTCTCAACTCCCAAATGCCCCCCTAGAATATGGTTATGTGCAAGATTTAATACAGTGTTCCTAAAAGTCTGGGGCACCAAAAGTTGTTTAACAATGTCTGTTCCTTTCTTCTCTACACGATATACCAAATCATTAACTACTTCAAAATAAGGATAGGGTAATACATTTCCTGGCTGTGTCACAACATCATTTATAACCCTGATATTATTTCTTGCCTCTACCAATGTTGGATCCTCCCATTGGGCTTTTTTAAAATTACCAGGGCCACCAATCAGATCTATCAAATCATCAATATTTTCCGAGCTAGTACTTGGTACTTCATTACTCTGAGAAGGTTGATCACCTACTAATACAGGCATAGGGCAATAAATCTTATTTTTCTCCTTTTCAATGGAACCCTCTTCAAAATCAGTTTCAGAGAAAGGAAATACATAAATATCAGAAGTTTGACATATTTCTGGAGATTCCCATAACTCCAGAAATTTTGGAAAATCTCTCCCTATCACCACCTCATGGGCTAAATTTGGTACTACACCAACACAATATTTTAATTTACCACACTGAGTCTCAATCTCCACCTCAGCTGTAGGATATTCCCGTTTATCTCCATGAACACAGATAATTCCCATTTTTTCCCCATAATCTAATACTGCATCTGGTACTAAAGATTTAGCCACTAGTGTGACCATACTTCCTGAATCAAGCAAAGCCCTAGACACTTTACCATTAACCGTCACAGTACACCAATGGGAATCATTATTAACAGAGCTGTTGCTATTAGACAATAGTGAATGTGCAACATTACAGTCCATAAATTCATCTTTATCACAGTCTCTAGCAATATGCCCAACCTCATTACATTTAAAACATCTTACAGGTTGGTTATATTTAAATGTTTCCTTAATTCCTGGGGAAATGTCTCTGGTGTTTTGCCTATACACCTGCTGCTCTCTTATCCCCTTTATCTCCTGAACAGTCTTACGAGTTCTTGTAGAGCTCTGGGACTTGGGATTGTGGGGCTGATCCATTGAAGATTGTTGCAAAACTTCTCCTGAAGCTATAAATCTTTCGACCAATACAATCAACTGATCCGCTGTTTGAGGATCACCTTGATTAACCCACCGCCGCAGGGAAGCAGGTAATCCACGCTGAAACCGGTCCATCACCAGTAGTTCCACTATTTTGGTAGCCGAATTAACCTCTGGTTGCAGCCACTTCCTGGCAAGGTGTATAAGGTCGAACATCTGGGATCTTGCAGCATTATGAGATGAAAACATCCAGGAATGGAATCTTTGTGCACGGACTGCCGAACTCACCCCCAGGCGTGCAAGGATTTCTGCTTTCAATTTCTCATATTCACTGGCTTGTGCTGGCTCTAAATCAAAGTAGGCCTTCTGAGGTTCACCACTAAGAAATGGCGCAAGTATACTCGCCCACTCAACTGTCGGCCATTTTTCTCTTTCTGCTGTGCGTTCAAATGCCAAAAGATACGCCTCAACATCATCAGCTGCTGTCATTTTTTGAAGATAATGACTAGCCGTTATTACTCTGGAACCTTGGCTGCCACCAACATATTCAGAGTTCAGTTTTTCTGATATGGCTTGAACCTCTCGTTGCAGAGTCTGTGTAGCACTTTGCTGCTCCTCCCGGGTCTTCCTGAATGTCTCAGCTTGCACAGCAGCCATCTGTTGTATCAACAATTCAGTGTTCTCCTTCTGTGATTTAGCCAGCAGCATAGCACTCTCTGACTGGGCCAAAACCAACTATTGCAGTGCTGCACTATTTTCAGCAGCTTTTCTGTTAGTCTCCTGCTGTATAGCATTAGAATGGATCAAAGCTTTAATGACTTCCTCCATGTTGCTTGCAGATTATTATGCCCACAGACATACAACGTGGTTGCCCGCATTCTCCACCAAGTGTAACAGGAAACACTTTAACCACGGTCTTCTAGGGCACAAATGCAGCACAGGACAATCCACTGTAGTTTAAAAGGCTTTATTTTTCACAGCAATAACAAACAGGCAGTTCATTTTCAAAAGAGGGAAATCCTTCCTCTGCAGCAAAGTTAAGTACTTTTAAATGTGTCCCAGCACTTCACAGCATTCCACAAGTGCTTTGTAAAAATAATGTCCTTTTACAGTTCACAGGAACAAAAGTCTTTTACACAGTGTAACAAACACACACACCAGCCTCTGTAGCTGTGTAACTCTCTCTCAAGGCCTAAGTGAGGCTGCTATTTAAACCCTCACAACTTCTAATTAGCCACACCTGTGATTAGCTGCTGGACAGCTTCACAGCTGTCTGGGATAATCAAATGCACACTCTTTCTCCCTGGGGTTTTAACTGAAAGGAGAAATAGCATGTACAATGCTTGGTCTTAAATATCTTCCATTTATAACCAGGCCTTGCTTTCTGTCACAATAGCTAAAGATTTTTATATAAAAATCTCAAGGTGTTTACTGTCCCTTTAAGTATCCAAAGAAGACTGATTACAATGTTGTCCTAACTAGAAGGCTTCATTGGATAAAAGGCTATCGCCTAGATTTAGAGTTTCTCCAACATAGGTGTGTCCGGTCCACGGCGTCATCCTTACTTGTGGGATATTCTCTTCCCCAACAGGAAATGGCAAAGAGCCCAGCAAAGCTGGTCACATGATCCCTCCTAGGCTCCGCCTACCCCAGTCATTCTCTTTGCCGTTGTACAGGCAACATCTCCACGGAGATGGCTTAGAGTTTTTTAGTGTTTAACTGTAGTTTTTATTATTCAATCAAGAGTTTGTTATTTTGAAATAGTGCTGGTATGTACTATTTACTCAGAAACAGAAAAGAGATGAAGATTTCTGTTTGTATGAGGAAAATGATTTTAGCAACCGTCACTAAAATCCATGGCTGTTCCACACAGGACTGTTGAGAGCTATTAACTTCAGTTGGGGGAACAGTGAGCAGTCTCTTGCTGCTTGAGGTATGACACATTCTAACAAGACGATGTAATGCTGGAAGCTGTCATTTTCCCTCTGGGATCCGGTAAGCCATGTTTATTACGATTGTAAATAAGGGCTTCAAAAAGGGCTTATTAAGACTGTAGACTTTTTTTGGGCTAAATCGATTGATTATTAACACATATTTAGCCTTGAGGAATCATTTTATCTGGGTATTTTGATATAATAATATCGGCAGGCACTGTTTTAGACACCTTATTCTTTAGGGGCTTTCCCAAAGCATAGGCAGAGCCTCATTTTCGCGCCGGTGTTGCGCACTTGTTTTTGAGAGGCATGGCATGCAGTCGCATGTGAGAGGAGCTCTGATACTTAGAAAAGACTTTCTGAAGGCGTCATTTGGTATCGTATTCCCCTTGGGGCTTGGTTGGGTCTCAGCAAAGCAGATACCAGGGACTGTAAAGGGGTTAAAGTTAAAAACGGCTCCGGTTCCGTTATTTTAAGGGTTAAAGCTTCCAAATTTGGTGTGCAATACTTTTAAGGCTTTAAGACACTGTGGTGAAAATTTGGTGAATTTTGAACAATTCCTTCATGTTTTTTCGCATTTGTAGTAATAAAGTGTGTTCAGTTTAAAATTTAAAGTGACAGTAACGGTTTTATTTTAAAACGTTTTTTGTACTTGTTATCAAGTTTATGCCTGTTTAACATGTCTGAACTACCAGATAGACTGTGTTCTGAATGTGGGGAAGCCAGAATTCCTATTCATTTAAATAAATGTGATTTATGTGACAATGACAATGATGCCCAAGATGATTCCTCAAGTGAGGGGAGTAAGCATGGTACTGCATCATTCCCTCCTTCGTCTACACGAGTCTTGCCCACTCAGGAGGCCCCTAGTACATCTAGCGCGCCAATACTCCTTACTATGCAACAATTAACGGCTGTAATGGATAATTCTGTCAAAAACATTTTAGCCAAAATGAACACTTATCAGCGTAAGCGCGACTGCTCTGTTTTAGATACTGAAGAGCATGACGACGCTGATATTAATATTTCTGAAGGGCCCCTAACTCAGTCTGATGGGGCCAGGGAGGTTTTGTCTGAGGGAGAAATTACTGATTCAGGGAACATTTCTCAACAAGCTGAACCTGATGTGATTGCATTTAAATTTAAGTTGGAACATCTCCGCATTCTGCTTAAGGAGGTATTATCCACTCTGGATGATTGTGACAAGTTGGTCATCCCAGAGAAACTATGTAAAATGGACAAGTTCCTAGAGGTGCCGGGGCTCCCAGAAGCTTTTCCTATACCCAAGCGGGTGGCGGACATTGTTAATAAAGAATGGGAAAGGCCCGGTATTCCTTTCGTCCCTCCCCCCATATTTAAAAAATTGTTTCCTATGGTCGACCCCAGAAAGGACTTATGGCAGACAGTCCCCAAGGTCGAGGGAGCGGTTTCCACTTTAAACAAACGCACCACTATACCCATAGAGGATAGTTGTGCTTTCAAAGATCCTATGGATAAAAAATTAGAAGGTTTGCTTAAAAAGATGTTTGTTCAGCAGGGTTACCTTCTACAACCAATTTCATGCATTGTCCCTGTCGCTACAGCCGCATGTTTCTGGTTCAATGAGCTGATAAAGGCGGTCGACAGTGATTCTCCTCCTTATGAGGAGATTATGGACAGAATCAATGCTCTCAAATTGGCTAATTCTTTCACCCTAGACGCCACTTTGCAATTGGCTAGGTTAGCGGCTAAGAATTCTGGGTTTGCTATTGTGGCGCGCAGAGCGCTTTGGTTGAAATCTTGGTCGGCTGATGCGTCTTCCAAGAACAAGCTACTTAACATTCCTTTCAAGGGGAAAACGCTGTTTGGCCCTGACTTGAAAGAGATTATCTCGGATATCACTGGGGGTAAGGGCCACGCCCTTCCTCAGGATCGGCCTTTCAAGGTAAAAAATAAACCTAATTTTCGTCCCTTTCGTAGAAACGGACCAGCCCAAAGTGCTACGTCCTCTAAGCAAGAGGGTAATACTTCTCAAGCCAAGCCAGCTTGGAGACCAATGCAAGGCTGGAACAAGGGAAAGCAGGCCAAGAAACCTGCCACTGCTACCAAGACAGCATGAAATGTTGGCCCCCGATCCGGGACCGGATCTGGTGGGGGGCAGACTCTCTCTCTTCGCTCAGGCTTGGGCAAGAGATGTTCTGGATCCTTGGGCGCTAGAAATAGTCTCCCAAGGTTATCTTCTGGAATTCAAGGGACTTCCCCCAAGGGGGAGGTTCCACAGGTCTCAGTTGTCTTCAGACCACATAAAAAGACAGGCATTCTTACATTGTGTAGAAGACCTGTTAAAAATGGGAGTGATTCATCCCGTTCCATTAAGAGAACAAGGGATGGGGTTCTACTCCAATCTGTTTATAGTTCCCAAAAAAGAGGGAACGTTCAGACCAATCTTAGATCTCAAGATCTTAAACAAGTTTCTCAAGGTTCCATCGTTCAAGATGGAAACCATTCGAACTATTCTTCCTTCCATCCAGGAAGGTCAATTCATGACCACGGTGGATTTAAAGGATGCGTATCTACATATTCCTATCCACAAGGAACATCATCGGTTCCTGAGGTTCGCATTCCTGGACAAACATTACCAGTTCGTGGCGCTTCCTTTCGGATTAGCCACTGCTCCAAGGATTTTCACAAAGGTACTAGGGTCCCTTCTAGCTGTGCTAAGACCAAGGGGCATTGCTGTAGTACCTTACTTGGACGACATTCTGATTCAAGCGTCGTCCCTTCCTCAAGCAAAGGCTCACACGGACATTGTCCTGGCCTTTCTCAGATCTCACGGATGGAAAGTGAACGTGGAAAAGAGTTCTCTATCTCCGTCAACAAGGGTTCCCTTCTTGGGAACAATAATAGACTCCTTAGAAATGAGGATTTTTCTGACAGAGGCCAGAAAAACAAAACTTCTAGACTCTTGTCGGATACTTCATTCCGTTCCTCTTCCTTCCATAGCTCAGTGCATGGAAGTGATCGGGTTGATGGTAGCGGCAATGGACATAGTTCCTTTTGCACGCATTCATCTAAGACCATTACAACTGTGCATGCTCAGTCAGTGGAATGGGGACTATACAGACTTGTCCCCGAGGATACAAGTAAATCAGAGGACCAGAGACTCACTCCGTTGGTGGCTGTCCCTGGACAACCTGTCACGAGGGATGACATTCCGCAGACCAGAGTGGGTCATTGTCACGACCGACGCCAGTCTGATGGGCTGGGGCGCGGTCTGGGGATCCCTGAAAGCTCAGGGTCTTTGGTCTCGGGAAGAATCTCTTCTACCGATAAATATTCTGGAACTGAGAGCGATATTCAATGCTCTCAAGGCTTGGCCTCAGCTAGCGAGGGCCAAGTTCATACGGTTTCAATCAGACAACATGACAACTGTTGCGTACATCAACCATCAGGGGGGAACAAGGAGTTCCCTGGCGATGGAAGAAGTGACCAAAATCATTCTATGGGCGGAGTCTCACTCCTGCCACCTGTCTGCTATCCACATCCCAGGAGTGGAAAATTGGGAAGCGGATTTTCTGAGTCGTCAGACATTGCATCCGGGGGAGTGGGAACTCCATCCGGAAATCTTTGCCCAAGTCACTCAGCTGTGGGGCATTCCAGACATGGATCTGATGGCCTCTCGTCAGAACTTCAAAGTTCCTTGCTACGGGTCCAGATCCAGGGATCCCAAGGCGGCTCTAGTGGATGCACTAGTAGCACCTTGGACCTTCAAACTAGCTTATGTGTTCCCGCCGTTTCCTCTCATCCCCAGGCTGGTAGCCAGGATCAATCAGGAGAGGGCGTCGGTGATCTTGATAGCTCCTGCGTGGCCACGCAGGACTTGGTACGCAGATCTGGTGAATATGTCATCGGCTCCTCCTTGGAAGCTACCTTTGAGACGAGACCTTCTTGTTCAGGGTCCGTTCGAACATCCGAATCTGGTTTCACTCCAGCTGACCGCTTGGAGATTGAACGCTTGATCTTATCGAAGCGAGGATTCTCAGATTCTGTTATCGATACTCTTGTTCAGGCCAGAAAGCCTGTAACTAGAAAGATTTACCACAAAATTTGGAAAAAATATATCTGTTGGTGTGAATCTAAAGGATTCCCTTGGGACAAGGTTAAGATTCCTAGGATTCTATCCTTCCTTCAAGAAGGATTGGAAAAAGGATTATCTGCAAGTTCCCTGAAGGGACAGATTTCTGCCTTGTCTGTGTTACTTCACAAAAAGCTGGCCGCTGTGCTAGATGTTCAAGCCTTTGTTCAGGCTCTGGTTAGAATTAAGCCTGTTTACAAACCTTTGACTCCTCCTTGGAGTCTCAATTTAGTTCTTTCAGTTCTTCAGGGGGTTCCGTTTGAACCCTTACATTCCGTTGATATTAAGTTATTATCTTGGAAAGTTTTGTTTTTAGTTGCAATTTCTTCTGCTAGAAGAGTTTCAGAATTATCTGCTCTGCAGTGTTCTCCTCCTTATCTGGTGTTCCATGCAGATAAGGTGGTTTTACGTACTAAACCTGGTTTTCTTCCAAAAGTTGTTTCTAACAAAAACATTAACCAGGAGATTATCGTACCTTCTCTGTGTCCGAAACCAGTTTCAAAGAAGGAACGTTTGTTGCACAATTTGGATGTTGTTCGCGCTCTAAAATTCTATTTAGATGCTACAAAGGATTTTAGACAAACATCTTCCTTGTTTGTTGTTTATTCCGGTAAAAGGAGAGGTCAAAAAGCAACTTCTACCTCTCTCTCTTTTTGGATTAAAAGCATCATCAGATTGGCTTACGAGACTGCCGGACGGCAGCCTCCCGAAAGAATCACAGCTCATTCCACTAGGGCTGTGGCTTCCACATGGGCCTTCAAGAACGAGGCTTCTGTTGATCAGATATGTAGGGCAGCGACTTGGTCTTCACTGCACACTTTTACCAAATTTTACAAGTTTGATACTTTTGCTTCTTCTGAGGCTATTTTTGGGAGAAAGGTTTTGCAAGCCTTCCATTTAGGTGACCTGATTTGCTCCCTCCCTTCATCCGTGTCCTAAAGCTTTGGTATTGGTTCCCACAAGTAAGGATGACGCCGTGGACCGGACACACCTATGTTGGAGAAAACAGAATTTATGTTTACCTGATAAATTACTTTCTCCAACGGTGTGTCCGGCCCACGGCCCGCCCTGGTTTTTTTAATCAGGTCTGATAATTTATTTTCTTTAACTACAGTCACCACGGTACCATATGGTTTCTCCTATGCAAATATTCCTCCTTAACGTCGGTCGAATGACTGGGGTAGGCGGAGCCTAGGAGGGATCATGTGACCAGCTTTGCTGGGCTCTTTGCCATTTCCTGTTGGGGAAGAGAATATCCCACAAGTAAGGATGACGCCGTGGACCGGACACACCGTTGGAGAAAGTAATTTATCAGGTAAACATAAATTCTGTTTTTGTCGGTAAAGACCCGCGTAGCTAACGCTGCTTTTTTTTCCCAGCGCACCCTAAAGACAACGCTGGTATTTAGAGTTGTCTGAATGGCTGCGTTAGGCTCAGAAAAAGGAGCGTTGAGCATAATTTAGCGCCCCTTCAACCCTCAATACCAGCGTTGCTTACGGTAGCGGTAAGCTGGAAAAACGTACTTGTGCACGATATCCCCATAGGAAACAATGGGGCTGAGCTGGCTGTAAAAAAACCTAACACCTGCAAAAAAGCAGCGTTCAGCTCCTAACGCAGTCCCATTGTTTCCTATGGGGAAACACTCTCTAAGTCTGCACCTAACACCCTAACATGAACCCCGAGTCTAAACACCCCTAACCTTACACTTATTAACCCCTAATCTGCTGACCCCAACATCGCCGACCCCTGCATTATATTAACCCCTAATCTGCCGCCCCCAACATCGCCGCCACCTACATTATACTTATTAACCTATAATCTTCCGCCCCCAACATCGCCGACACCTACATTATATTTATTAACCCCTAATCTGCCGCCACCGAACTACACTTATTAACCCCTAATCTGCCGACCGGACATCACCGCCACTATAATAAATGTATTAACCCCTAAACCGCCGCACCCGCCTTGCAAACACTATAATAAATTGTATTAACCCCTAATCTGCCACCCCTAACATCGCCGCCACCTACCTACAATTATTAACCCCTAATCTCCCGCCCGCAACGTCGCCGCTACTATAATAAATGTATTAACCCCTAAACCTAAGTCTAACCCTAACCCCCCTAACATAAATATAATTTAAATAAAAATGAAATAATATTCCTAAAATTAAATAAATTAATCCTATTTAAAACTAAATACTTACCTAGAAAATAAACCCTAAATAGCTACAATATAAATAATAATTACATTGTATCTATTTTAGGATTTATATATTTTTTTACAGGGAACTTTGTATTTATTTTAACTAGGTACAATAGCTATTAAATAGTTATTAAGTATTATATAGCTACCTAGTTAAAATAATTACAAAATTACCTGTAAAATAAATCCTAACCTAAGTTACAATTAAACCTAACACTACACTATCATTAAATTAAATAAATTAACTACAATTACCTACAATTACATTTTAATTAAATAAACTAATCTATAATACAAAAACAAACAAACACTAAATTACAGAAAATAAAAAAATATTACAAGAAGTTTAAACTAATTACACCTAATCTAAGCCCCCTAATAAAATAATAAAGCCCCCAAAATAAAAAAATGCCCTACCCTATTCTAAATTACAAAGTAATCAGCTCTTTTACCAGCCCTTAAAAGGGCTTTTTGCGGGGCATTGCCCTAAAGTAATCCGCTCTTTTACCTGTAAAAAAAAAAAAATACAACCCTCCCACATTAAAACCATCTTCTTTCTTCCGGCTCCATCTTCAGACCGCCAACGCGGAACATCCACCTTCCCCGACGGACTAACGATGAATGACGGTTCCTTTAAGGGACGTCATCCAAGATGGCGTCCCTCGAATTCTGATTGGCTGATGGGATTCTATCAGCCAATCGGAATTAAGGTAGGAAAAATCTGATTGGCTGATTCAATCAGCCAATCAGATTGAAGTTCAGATTGAATGTTCCAATCAGATGCTGCTTGGAGGAAGACATCGCCCGGATGGAGGACCTCTTCTTTGCCGCTTGGATCAAGACTTTGCCCGGATGGAGGACCACATCGCCCGTATTGGATGAAGAATTTGGCTCGGCTGGGTGAAGACGGCTCAAGGTAGAGAGATCTTCAGGGAGTTAGTGTTAGGTTTTTTTTAAGGGGGGATTGGGTGGGTTAGAGTAGGGGTATGTGGGTGGTGGGTTTTAATGTTGGGGGGTTGATTACTTTGAGGCAATGCCCCGCAAAAAGCCCTTTTAAGGGCTGGTAAAAGAGCTGATTACTTTGTAATTAAGAATAGGGTAGGGCATTTTTTTTATTTTGGGGGGCTTTATTATTTTATTAGGGGGCTTAGATTAGGTGTAATTAGTTTAAACTTCTTGTAATATTTTTTTTTATTTTCTGTGTTGTTTTTTTGTATTATAGATTAGTTTATTTAATTAAATGTAATTGTAATTAATTTATTTAATTAATTTAATGATAGTGTAGTGTTAGGTTTAATTGTAACTTAGGTTAGGATTTATTTTACAGGTAATTTTGTAATTATTTTAACTAGTTAGCTATTAAATAGTTAATAACTATTTAATAGCTATTGTACCTAGTTAAAGGGCCACTGTAAGTAAATATTTTATATGCCTGTTACTAACGAACTACCCCAAATACGCTTTTTATCAATAGCATTTCATTAACATATCTCTAGCGTATATCAGAAATCTTGTCTGCAAATTTAATTGTTTTCCAAACCCACTCCGTGGGTATCCTTTGCTCTGTACCAATCCGTTTACAATACCTAGGTTTCAAAATGGCGCTTTAAACACAAAGTTATTGGTTTAAGTATTTTGAACATGCAGTGCTGAAAATAGTGGGCAGGATAACGTGACATCATCGGCGAATAAAAGATATAACTTTTAGAACGTTATGAAACTTCGTTTTGGAGAAAATATAGGTCAGTAGGTTTTAATTAATGTTTATTAACTTTAATATGTTAGTTGTTTAGCTTAAAAATTATAATAGAAAGTAATCCTTTAAAATAAATACAAAGTTGCCTGTAAAATAAATATAAATCCTAAAATAGATACAAGGTAATTATTATTTATATTGTAGCTATATTAGGGTTTATATTATATTAGGGTTTATTTTCTAGGTAAGTATTTCGTTTTAAATAGGATTAATTTATTTAATTTTAGGAATATTATTTCGTTTTATTTAAATTATATTTATGTTAGGGGGGTGTTAGGGTTAGACTTAGGTTTAGGGGTTAATACATTTATTATAGTAGCGGCAACGTTGCGGGCGGGAGATTAGGGGTTAATAATTGTAGGTAGGTGGCGGCGATGTTAGGGACGGCAGATTAGGGATTATTACAATTTATTATAGTGTTTGCGAGGCAGGAGTGCGGCGGTTTAGGGGTTAATACATTTATTATAGTGGCAGCGAGGTCCGGTCGGCAGATTAGGGGTTAATAATTGTAGTTAGGTAGCGGCGACATTGGGGGGGCAGATTAGGGGTTAATAAATATAATGTAGGTGTCGGCGATGTTAGGGGCAGTAGATTAGGGGTTCATAGGGATAATGTAGGTGGCAGCGGTGTCCGGTCGGCAGATTAGGGGTTAAAAAAATTTATTATAGGGTTTGCGATGTGGGGGGGCCTTGGTTTAGGGGTACATAGGTAGTTTATGGGTGTTAGTGTACATTGTAGCACAGTAGTTAAGAGCTTTATATTCCCGCGTTAGCCCATAAAGCTCTTAACTACTGACTTTTTTTGGCGGTAGGAGTCTTGTCGGTAGAGGCTCTACTGCTCCCTTGTTCCAAGACTCCAAATACCAGCGTTAGGCAAATCCCATTGAAAAGATAGTATACGCAATTGACGTAAGGGGATCTGCGGTAGCCTGGAGTCATGGAAAGAAAGTGAGCGGTAGACCCTTTCCTGGCTGACTCTAAATACCAGCGGGCGGTAAAAAGCAGCGTTAGGACCCCTTAACGCTGCTTTTGACGGCTAACGCCAAACTCTAAATCTAGGGGTATGTTTCTAACAGGCTATGAGCTCAGCAGTAATCTTAACCTTTTAAAGTGAGTGCGTACTCAACAAGATCCAGGATGTGCATTTGTTTTACCAACTTTTTGGGTTTGCTGTGCACCAACGTTAGTCACGTCTCCTTAGAATAAAATTTCCCTATAACTAATAAAGTTATTACAAGTATTACTGCTGTTTGTCTATTGTAGACAGGTTCTGCAGTTAGAGCTTCCTCAGATGTAGACAAGGACCCTTATTTTTTCCCCACATGTGATTTTGTGTTACCTTGGTCCTTGTACAAAAAATATAAGAGAACATGAGATTTACACTTGTGATACATCAGCTTATTAAAAATTTTAATTTGTTTTTTTTTAAATTTTACATTGTTTCTCTTATATAGAAGTGTTAAGATGCTAATACATTGCAAATGATTATAATAATACTCTTTAATATCAAAGACCCCTTCAAAAGGGTTAGAAACATATGTAAAGTACCACCCAGGAGCCACCGAGCACAGCTGATCCTGAGAGGAAACTGCCACTGAGCCAATCGGCAGAGGTAGCTGCACAGCTGGGTCATGGAACTAGCACTGCAGTTATCGGTGGCTCCAGATAGGTACTTTTCCTATTTGTTTAATCTATTTGCAAGGGTTAAACACAGATTTGCATGGTCAATTGTGGTTTAATTATGCATTGTGCTGAAATTTTACAATGCACTTACATTATTGATTTTATCCCCTTCTTTACCTGTAAGTAATAAAATTGCATTTGGTCTTCTTTGTCCTCAGAGAGACTGGAGAGCATTCCGTAAATTCAGAAACCTGACCTTTACTTTCTGCACAGTGGTTGTTTGATATGTGCAGATCACCGCCATTTCTGGGGGAAAAATACTGACCAGGCTCATTTGCATAAATAATTATACAGCATAAATCAGGAACTAAAGCTGCTAGCACTGGTTTTAAATCTTCATTGGTTTATTATTAGATTCTAATTCACTAAGAAGAAGTTTGACCATGATTGCATGTTTATTTCTATATTTCATCTTTATTTTTAACTTTGACCTGAACCTCAAAATTACAGACCATAGCTTTGTTTCAAATGAGGTGGTAAATTGTAGAAACTGGTAATAAAAAAACATTTTATCTCTAAGATATTTTTTTTTAATTTACCATCAGTTTTCAAACTACCACCTCAATGAAAACTAGTCCCATGTCGGTAAAATACCATCTGTGTGCATGAGCTCATTTCTGCTTGTCCCTAATTAGCCACAGCAAAGGAGATAAGATACACAATGCTCAAAGCTTTTCAGGGGGTTTGTCCCTGGACTGTAAAAACAATGCTAAGAGTATTACCCATTTTAAATGTTTTGTAAACCGATATTTTGCAATGCAGAGAGAGATTAATTGCAGTTGCCTATATAAAAAAGACTTTAGTGTTCCTTTAAATCAGTGGTTACTCAGATTCTTCATTCATATAGCTTTTCATCATGACCCTTATCCCGGTGAGCCTCATTGGAATAGACATGTAAAGCAAAGAAAGGACAGATTCATTAGACATTTAGAGGGACATAAAAGATTTCTATTATCTTATATGCTTTGCTCTCTTGGTATCCTTACTGAAAAGCCTACTTAGGCACAGGAGCAGCAATGCACTACTGGGAGCTAGCTGCTGATTGGTGGCTGCCTCTTCTCATTGGTTCATCCTGTGTCTTCAGATAGCTTCCTGTAGTGCAATGCTGCTCCTTCAACAAAGAATGCCAAAGTAATGAAGCCAATTTGCTATTTGAAGTAAACTGGAAAATAGTTTAAAATTGTATTCTCTGTCTAAAACATGAAAGTTGTTTTAGTTTGTTTCATATCCCTTTTAAGAGACTTGTAAAATACTGAGCTAGCAGCCAAATCATTCTTTTAGTTATATCTAACAATGCAAGAGGTTAGCAGCCAGAACCTCACCTTTATGAGCCATTGCTTTTTGGCCCCTGGGATTAGTCAATCACTGATTAAGCACAAATAAAACCTGTTTTGCTTTACTGCATACTGAAACTGTATTAAGCTACTACTTTAACCCGTTGGCTAAGAAATAGTCTAACAAAGACACATGATGCTGGTGGGGATCATCATTTTAACTCTTCTGTAGAATTTCCGCTGAACACTTACTAAATCAGATGCCGAAAATTCGGTAGTATACAGTGGGCAGTTATATAGATAGCATGTATTTGCTGGGGAAAAAAAACACACTTTTGTAGTGTATCTCTTAAAGGGACACTGAACCCAAATTTTATCTTTCATGATTTAGATAGAGCATGCAATTTTAAGTAACTTTCTAATTTACTCCTATTATTGATTTTTCTTCATTTTCTTTGTATCTTTATTTTAAAATCAAGAATGTAAGTTTAGAAGCCGGCCCATATTTGGTGAACAACCCGTGTTGTCCTTGCTATTTGGTGGATAAATGCTGCCCAGGGTTCTGAACCAAAAAATTGCTCCTTAGCTTAGATGCCTTCTTTTACAAATAAAGATAGCAAGAGAACAAAGAAAAATTGCTAATAGGAGTAAATTAGAAAGTTGCTTAAAATTGCATGCTCTATCTGAATCATAAAAGAAATATGTTGGGTTTAGTATCCCTTTAACGTGCAATTTGTGTCAATGCCAGTACGTGGGAAAGACCCAACATAAAGCCAGAACTAGATTTGGTGAACATGTTAGATATGTCAAGAATTATTATAAGGACTCTGTAGTGGCCAGCCATTTAAACAGCTTTCACTTCACCAATGTAGCAGACATGTCAATACAGATTATTGATGTGGCAACTGTTCCACTTAGGGGAGGTCAGAAACAAAATCCTGGATAAGAAGGAATTATTCTGGATTTTGAAACTACATTCACACGCACCGTTTAGTATGAATAAGGAATGTGATATTAATTATTTCATAGACAAATTAATGATCTTGTATCCCTTGGGATTTTGTAGTAGTGATCGTCTTTATCTGATAATTTTGTAATGTCTTTTTGGATTACTTTTCGATTATCGTCCCTTTTTAAAAATTATGTGAAACCTATTGCAAAAAGTATTTAAAAACTACTTATATTAGACATAATAGGGACTGATTTATGATTAATGTTCTTTTACAATCTTCTTAAACAGTACACTATTGTATATATGATCGTGTCAAGTCCTTGATCTGATTTTATATATGTATGTGTCAATTGAGATGCACTATACATACACTTTATGAATATCCAGCCATAGAATAGTTATATGATGTTTAATTTAGTTAATGTCTATACTTAAAGAGATTCATTATTAACCGAAGTAGTCCTAAAATTGTTTTTTATTATTGTATATACATACTCCTTTTGCTTTTTAATATTTTGTACTTAGATTTTGTACTTAGATAATTGTAATGCCAGTAAGGGGTTAAATTCCACCCTATATAAGGGCTCCCTTTACTTACATGTGTCAGCCTATGATTAAGCACCACTAGGGGGCGCGAAACGCGTCAGTCCATCAACCTCATGTCTGTTAGTCTGCCTATCTGAGTAGATTGTTGTTGGTTTTTTTTTTTACGTTATCTGCTCCATTTGTAATTTAGGTACTGTACACAAGAACTGATTTGTGTTATGGGACCCATACTTAAAGGGACATAAAACAAGTTGGTATAGAGGCAAAATATAATATGTACTTTAATTACTTTACCTGCAAATTTTATACTGCAGTACCTCGCCATTAACCCTTTCTTTTAAGTTTCCGAATTGTACAGCTCTAACTCCCCCCACACATTTCCTTTTATGACTGTATCTATATCTATTGTTGTTTTAGTAGAATGCAAAAGTGAACATGGATTATCTGCTGCAATGCCTAGAAGCTGTGAACTCAGTTGAAATACAATGCCTGTGTCTAAACACTGATAATGGGTGTGGAGTAGACTTCTCCAGACAGCATGGCTATTTAAAGGGACATGAAACCCAAACATTTTCTTTCATGATTTAGGTAGAACATACAATTTAAAACAACTTTCTGATTTACTTCTATTATCTAATTTGTTTCATTCTCTTGGTATCATTTGTTGAAGGAGCAGCAATGCACTACTAGTTTCTAACTGAACACATGGGTGAGCCAATGACAATCAGTATATATATATGCAGCCGCCAATCAGCAGCTAGAACCTAGGTTCTTTGTTGCTCCTGAGCTTACCTAGATAAACCTTTCAGCAAAGGATAATACGAGAAGGAAGCACATTAAATAATAAAAGTAAATTGGAAAGTTGTTTAAAATTGTATTCTCTTTCTGAATCATGAAAGAAAGTTTTTGGGTTGCATGTCCCTTTAAGTATTTTTGCTTATTTTTGAACATTATTTTACAATACCTGCCAGCTATTTTTAAACAATTTTTTAATGCAAACTATTTTTAATTAATTAACTAACCCTTTTAGGATATGCACAGATCTCAACCTGTTTAATGGTACTTTAAAGGACCACTCAATGCAGTAAAATTGCATAATAAAGAACCTCCACTTACTCTGAATTTCAAATAAGCAGGAGATATTTTTTTCTCTCCCATTTTCCGATCCCTTGTATTATGTGACAGACATCAGCCAATCACAGGCTAGTATACATATATCCAATGAACTTGTGCACATGCTCAGTGGGATCTTGTTACCCAGAAAGTGTGTATACAAAAAGACGGTGCAAAATTTGATAATGGAAGTAAATTGTAAAGTGTCTTAAACTGCATGTTCTATCTGAATCATAAAAGTTTATTTTGACTTGAATGTCCCTTTAAAAGGACATTAAAGGGATATGAAACAGTCTATTTTATTGTTGTAATAAAAAATCACTAAGCTGTGGCTTATATTTAAAGGGCCATGATACCCAGATGCAGCATAGCTGTAAAAACCTGACTAGAAAATATCACCTGAACATCTCTATGTAAAAAAGAAAGATATTTTACCTCAAAATGTCCTAAATATTCAAACCCCATTGCAAAGGACTTTAAGCAGCAAATCAGTATGCCTGTCCCAGGACAGGCAAGGTAGTGAGCCTCATGCACACTCCTGTAATTTCCCTATTCAGTTTAAGGAAGTTTACTATGCAATCTCATGAGAGTTAAGTCAAATCTCATGAGATCACAGTAAAAGTTCATGACCTTAGCACTGCTGACGCTGATTGGCTGCAGTTAATTTCTTCATTTTTTTTAAAAAAAAATTCACCTGCAGCTGGACACTTTTTACACAGGACTTACTCTGGTGAGCTGAGGAAATTGTGAGATAAAATATCTTCCTTTTTTTACATAGAGATGCGCAGGTGATATTTTCCTGTCAGCTTTTTACAGTTATACTGCATCAGTTTCAAGTGATTTAGTAAATGAATATTATGTCCCTTTAATAGAAATATTTGCGATATGTCTTATTCATAATTTTAAATGGATTTTTTTTTTTTTTTTTTTTAAATTATTTTTTTTATTGAGGTTAGTTTCACATTACAGTACAACTGTGATACATCGAAATATGCATGAACACAACACATTATGCACATAAAAAGGAAAACACATAAGGTCTATTCTGTTTCATCACAGGATAATCCAATCAAATAAGAAATGAACATAACCTCTTTTTTTTTTTTTTTTTGTCTCAATATAGAACAAAATAAAGTGTAGAAATACAGGCATATGAAAATAGACTAAAGAGCAGTCTAAATTGTTGAAAATAATGCAAATATTAATATCCATCTTAAAACTGAACAATCTGTCAAGTGAGACCAACCAGAAAGTAGTTAGAGAGAAAAAGAAAAGGAGAAAGGGACTAGAAGGAGAAGGGGGTGAGAGAGAGGTGTGAAAAGAAAAGAGGACAGGAAAGAATGTTTGATCTTAAACTTCCAATAGAGTACAGAAAAATATTACATTTAGTCAAATATATGTTAGTACAGATAAGTTGGCAAATAGAAATTGCGGTATGTTCGAGAGAAACCGCGTTAATCGTCTTCCCTGATAGGGGAAGCACATTAAGGTAAAGGGAGAGAAAACAAAAAAAAGGGAGGCTTGAGTTTGTTTTTAGGGGGGGGGGGGGGGAGGTTGTTGGCAACTGTAGAGTAGTGAACTGTTAAAAGCTAATCAGGCAATGGGGATTGTCAATCGTGCGACTGTTTGTCCACGGAGTGTTAGAAGTGGCTGAAGGGAGGTGGGTAGAGTAACGGCCTGGTAGCCTGTCTGATGAAAAGGTGGTGTATCTTTTGGGGTTATGTGACAGTGACATTAGAGAGCTTACAGTTTACTTATATATATAAAAAAAACAACAGTGCAATACATAAAACAGGAACCAGAACAACAAACAATTTAAAACAACAATACTGAGACAGATGATCAGGTATATTTCTCGGTGTAGACCTTACAGAGTAAGTTGAGGAGATATGATTGCGGTGTCCTATTATGGGTAATGAGTTCATCTGATGAACTATTCTAGGCGAGTGTGTTTCTGGTCTTGCTGTTGTGGGTGTGTGTTGGGTAACTGAGGATGTAGAACTGTGGTAAAGTACTCAGATGTATAAGGGAAGGTGTTCTGTTAATAATTAATTTATCAGAGTGGTCTATTCTAGGCGTATGATCCGCTAGACTAGTTGCTTTAAGTATGTAATGGGCAGCTGAGGTTGTGTTGTTGTGGTGTAACGCTCTAATGAATGGGGTGAGGAGTGCTACCAACACCTAAGAGACCAAGACACTAAATGAGGGGGTGTGCTATAAGGGTACTCCAAGTGTTGCATACTTAGGGGTTACTTGTCTAATGTGTCTGTCTAAGTCCCTGGAAAACTGTGTGTAGGGAGTGTGCTACAGCCGGGCCCTCGCTGAGCACATGGTGCCTGCAAATCAGTGTAACCTTGTTAGGAGGCAGAAAAGGTTGTGTGTGGGGTCTATGGATGTTTGAGAGCTAATTGTGGTAGGAATGAGACTTTAGTGTTCCAGAGAAAAAGCAATGATAACTATTGGTAAGCAATAAGACCTCTATGTAATAAAATGTAGACAGCAATCACTAGAACATAAATACTGTATATTGTAAAGGAGCAAAACAAGTGAAAGATACTTATCGTCTAAAGGTCATCAAAATCAGCATGCCAGCAACTAGAGTCCCAATATTGTGTGACCACCTGTTATCTGTGTGAGCTAAAAAAAGGAAAAAGAAAGTAACTTCACATAGCAAATGTCCAGGAAGAGTAAGCTACATCTTAGGGTTTGTAATGCACTTCCTAGGGAGCTGGTGATCCAGATCTATGTCTCTGCTTAAAGGTCGGCCATTTCTGGCTCTCAAGTTGGTTCTGAAGGCCAAGCCTTCGTGTTGTAGGGGTAGTCCAGTCTCCCTCCTCGGAGGTAACTAAGTTGTTCCGTCTGTCTTCAGGGGCGGAGGAGCCCCCCCATTCTGCTGCTGTGCTTCTCAACTGGGATTGGCTGGTGTGCGGTTTGTCCTTTTGTAAGGGATATAGATTCCAGTGCTTGAGTAGTTCATACCCTCTGTTAGGGGTCTGTATGGTAAACATCTGATTGTTCCGGAAGATGAGTAGCTTTATGGGGTAGCCCCACCTGTACCTGATCTCGTTTTTTCTTAAAATGGATGTGACTTCGGTAAAAGTTTTTCTTTTCTGTAAAGTTCTTGCGGAGAGATCAGGAAAAATTTGTAGTTTTTTAAATTTTTCTGGGAGGGAGGGTTTCTGAAAATGAGCTCTTTGGATTCTCTCTTTGTAAGTGAAGTAGTGAAGCCGGACAATTGTGTCTCTAGGCTGGTCATCTGGTAGACCTTTGGGCTTAAGAGACCGGTGTGCCCGGTCCATCATGGCTTCAGTCTCCGTGGCGGGGGGAGCTAGTACATGAAACAGTTCTTTTAAGTATGGCTGTAGATCGCCAGCAGAGACGGACTCAGGGATACCCCGGATCCTGAGGTTATTCCTCCGAGATCTATCTTCCAAGTCCGCTATTTTGTCATCTATAACATCTAGGTAGTCTGCAAGGCGTTGTGTGTAAGAAAGCAGGTTAGAATGTTCCACAGCGGCATCCTCCTGCTTTCTTTCCAGAGTGTCAATTCTTTCATTTGTTGAAGAGATCTTTCTTGAGCTCAGCTGTTGAGGCCGCCATTTGGGCAGTGAATGAAGCGTGATGCTTGTCCAGTAGTGACTTAAGTGAGTCCATGATGAATGAGGGAGTGACTGCCTCAGGTGAGGCTTGTTGGATGTTCTGGATAGCCGCCAGTGTCAGATCCGAAGTGTCAGACCCAGGGGAGTCTGGGGGTTCAATGTCACCTTGTGAGAGCCCTCCAGGGGGCCCAAAGTGATCCATCACAGTCTTTTTTGGTATAAAAGGTTGTTTGCTTTTCTTCCCTCTGGCTGATTGTGACATGGTGAGGGGAAGACAAGGCTGGGTTTTTTGCAGAAGGAGGCTTTGAGAGGTTAGAGGTCAGGTATGGCAGGGCAGCCCCACTTCAGAACAGCAAGGGGTCACTGTGTGGTAGACAGGCTTAAGTGGCCTATGCGTGCCTATTCCATTTTAAACAGATGTGTATCTTAGAGAAAATGAGAAAGTCACTGGCGTGGAAAAATCTGGAAGTGTACAGAGTAAGTTAGGGGCACTCTCCCTAGGGAAATTGCCACCTCTGGGCCAGGCCGGAAAAAGGGTGGTGGATATGACCTGCTACATCAAAGTGCAGCAGGAAAGGGGACAGGAGAGTGTGCTTCAGTTATGAATGAAAAGCAGGATATACTGCGGCTCCTAAGCAGCTACAGTTGGTGTGAAACAGTCTTACTTTATGCTAGAACCAATGCTGCAATTGGTGGGTATGCAGAATACTTTCATTCATGGCCTGGAGGTAATATTGTGGTGTAAGCCTGGGAGCCCCTGAGTTGTTGTGGGTAGCTGCTTAACCCCTAGTGTAATCACTATCCCGGCTGGGGAGCTGTTGGTGGTGAAAAGGCAAATAGTAGTTGCTGCACCGTTAACTTACAGGCCCCTTTATAGAGTTCAGGTTGGTAAAAGATTGGTAAGCTGATAGTAGTTGTACTATGTTAGGAGATAAGTACCTATACTGAGAAGAGTCTTTGCGAGTGCCTGTGCTGTAGTTTCTTCTAACACTCTTAGCGCAACTGTAAGGAAGACCGCGCTGACAGGCTGCAGTGCTTATGTTGCTGAAGGTTAAAGATGGCGGTTTCGCGCCACTCAGTGGGGACGGAGTATCAGCATGGATTGGCGCCCAGCTAGTGTATGTTAGCTCAAATTAGGTAAGTCACAGTCAGTTTCCAGATCCCCTTAGGCTCTAATGTTTGTAAGTAGCTTAGAATTAAATAGGCAGTGTAATCCTCTGCCGATCGGGCTGCAAGTACTTACAGGGAGGAGATTTACTGGGCGCCACGTGGAAGCTGCTCATCTATGGGGTCTTAAGGTGTTCGGAATCCTTGCCGGCTTCTCAGAGTATCGAGGGAGAGCAGGCTCCGGGAAGGGCAGTAGTCCTCTTCGGTTCAGAGCTCCAGTCCGGCACCACTTCTGTGGAGTGTGTGTAGATGCGGGGAGTTCCGCTGCGGTACAGCTCTATCAAGGCCGGATATGGATGGGCGATCAAACTTCCAGTGCCACTAAGTCCGGAGACCCTGCAATCGCGGCTGAGCAGCACAGTAGGTTACTGGTTGTTAGAGTTACGGGCATATGGTACAGGAAAGGCGGCCCTGGGCAGGTCTGATCCTCCTGCAGCAAAGGTAGTGCCAGTAATTCAGTAACTTCCTCTGTCGACGTGCTGGTACTTCAAAAAGGTAATTCTGTGACCCTACCAAGGATAAGGGATCACAGCTGGTGAGGAATAGCTGAGTATTGAAGTAATCTATCTGGTAAATTTAGCTTTTTGGCTAACTAGAACTCGGAGCTCTAGTTAGGTGCGACCGGCCAGTATGGTGGTTGGCTCCACCCCCCCATTTTAAATGGATTTTAACTTTTTACTTATTTTTTTAATTTTCATTTGTGCAGTGTCTATTACTTCCTGTCACACTCCTACAAGGAGGCTGGGGTATCTACAGGAAGCTTATCTAGCTTGATATAATAAAACTTTTAGAGTAACATGAGCCAGTTTACTATTTTTAGTGAAAACTAGATAAACAGGTAGTCAGATTTAAGAACCAGAAAGAGAGCACCTCATCGTGTAATATTTCCGACCATATGGAAAACAAGGAAACAAGAGTGAAAAGGTTACTCACAAGTGTACAGGCACCTATTGTGAAGTAGGTGCAAACAGACAGGCTGACATTTAACAGCAGTCAGCTCGTTGGATCCTCGGTTTTCACTTGATAGGGAAAGAGGATTCATTGATGTGTGCAGCAAATGATTCACCTTAGCAAATGTGTAATGCGCCCTGTGTCGACCTCCGGTATCCGTCTCAAGCTTGGTTACCAATAGCGTTTGTGCAGGGTAACACAAACTGTTACTTCGGTTGCGGTTTGAAGGCAAAAAGCACATCTGTGGAATGAAAAGGTTAAAAGCAATTTTATTTAGCTTTGCAACGCATTTCTCAGCCGTAATATTGTGGCCCTTTCCTCAGGCAAGATTTTGCCTGAGGAAAGACAAACCCCTCTGCCTGAATCTGTCATCTTGTTGAGTTGTTTTCTGCGCCTATCTTTGTCGGTGTTGTTCCTAATGACCCTCTGGAACTGGGCTTTGGGTATATTGTGGATCTAAGAGCGTGGATGGCAACTATCAGCCCGAAGAATAGAGTTCCTGTTACTCACCTTAGTGGATTGGACAGTACACAATGCCCATATTGAGACCATGGACTACCTAGATGTCAGAGTGTTTAAACATTACAATAAGTTGGGTACTACTCTCTTTAGGAAGAACACTGACAGGAACTCTATTCTTCGGGCTGATAGTTGCCATCCACTCTCTTTGATCCGCAATATACCCAAAGCACAGTTCGAGAGGGTCATTAGGAACAACATCAACAAATATAGGTGCAGAACACAACTCAATGAGATGACACTTAGATTTAGGCAGAGGGGTTACAAGATGTCACTACTTACCAAGTGTAAACGGAGTGCACTAATTGAGGTTGACTTGGTCACCCATGAGGATCTTAAAAGATTAACCTTTGTTACAACGTACTCAACGGATAAAAGTCGAATTGTGAAAGCAATGAGGGATGAATGGAAATTGATTCAGGCTGACTCCACATTACCTATTAACCAATGGGCAACACCGAGAGTGGCATACAAAAGAGGTCGCAGTCTGAGGGACCTTCTTGTGAAATCTGACATCCCAAGTGAAACAGATGCCGTACATAGTTGAAAAAGAAGGGATGCTTTAGGTGCATGAGTTGTGTCACCTGTAACAGCATGATGACAGGTTCTAGCTTTCAACATACTGAAAAGAAAAATATACATTTTCTCACCTTCACTACAATCTATATAGTTTATTTATTACACTGCCCGTGTGGGAAATTCTACACCGGAAAAACTTACGATGATGCCAGGACGAGAATGGCTAATCACTAGGGTTGCACCGATACCGATACTTGTATCGGTATTGGTACCGATACAAGTATTTGCAAGAGTACTTGTACTCGTGTAAATGCACCGATACTTAAACCGATACCTCCACTTCCTACCCATATGCTATCTTGTGGCGTTTTTTTCAAACTGCATGTTCCCATTTCATTTTGAACTGGAGTGGAGACTCAACTAAAAATTGTTTACTACTGTTCTGCCAATACAAATTGCTGTTATTTGTATTATTGTAGGAGAGATCACTGTACCTCGTTCAGACAAACCCCTGAAGTACTGGGCAGTTAATTTACAGATTTCCAACTCTGGCTAAAATGGGCCAAAAATATCTTTTTGCCCCATGCAGTAGTGTGGAAAGTGAAAGACTGTTCAACTTAGAGTCGAACCTCCATACAAATGTCAGATTGATGTTATACAACAGCCCTACAACCCAATTGCATCACCCCTTTAAATTTAATATTTTATTGTAATATTTTTTATTTATAAACATGTTCAGTGAACTTTGTGACAAATAAAACTGTTTTATTATTTCATAATGTCTTTTGAATTACAGTCCTTTATAATTAAAAGAAGGAATCTTAAATAATTAGTCTATATTGTGCTTGGTATACTGTCACATGACATTAAAAAAAAAGTATTGGTAATTGGTATCGGCGAGTATTTGAAAACAAGTATCGGTACTTGTACTCGGTCATAAAAAAATGGTATCGGTGCAACCCTACTAATCACTGTTCAGCCATACATACAGCATTACAGTCTTGCAAAGTGGACCAACCGGTTGCACTTCATTTTCTTGAAGCTAAGCACACAGTCAAGGACCTCAAATTTCGTATTATTGATCACGTCCCACCACTGAGAAGAGGTGGCAATAGGGACAGAATACTTCTACAGAAAGAAGCCCAGTGGATTTTCAAGCTTGGTACTTTGGCACCTAAAGGGTTCAACATCAACACAGGCTGGCAATACTTCCTATAGATGTCTTTGCATGTGAGTCCACATGGAAAAGAATTGTTGCATGAAGAGAATATGTGTATGATGAAGAGACTTTCTCAAGAGACCACCTTAAAGACTTATCTACACTCTTGGTAGTCTACAGTCCACGATATGGGAGTCTATGTTCGTTAGTTGAAGTTTATGCATTCTGTTATCCTGGTACTAATTATTTGTGCATATCTATATGTGTGCCTATTTACAGGTGATTGTCTGCTTTTCCTATTATCCCTAAATGTGTTACAATTTAGTTATGTTTTTAAACTCAGGCCACATTTTAATATTCTTAACAATGTTTATCACGTTGTCACTTTATTCTCCTAGGATGTACCCTCTCATTGCTCCAGTCTGTAGCTATTAGAGTTATTACTACCAGTTAGTCTTGCTTGTCATTTTTGTTTTTTTCTATTTAATAAGCGAGACGTTGGTTTCAACTAGCGCAGTGTTTTCTCACACCCGGTGGGTTTGCTTTATATCACATAGTGGTTAGGATTAAAAATAAGGACTATAGTTGTCCTTTTTGTTCTTTGTATTCTTGCCTTTTATGTTGTTTCTGATATCACTCTCACGGACAATTGTCAGGTATTTCTTACTTGTGATTGAGCCTAGGTTCTGTTTATCAGCCGCTTATTGTGAGTGAGATGGAGGTAATAGGCACTATCGTTCCCCTCATACAATGTATATTAATGAGATACTCGCTAGTTTTGTGACAGGTAGTCACTCTGATTGAGACTCGGGTTGTTAGCCACGCCCATGGGCAACGCCATATCCCGTGTATTCACTTAGTAGCTTATATCAGGAGGGGTGTGTGTATTTTTGTGTGTACTATTGGTTGATACCTCCTAGCAGGGAGGTGTGTTACTATGTGTGCCTTTGGTCCAATCAGGGCATAGCTTTCTCGGATAAGTAAGCTACCATTACGTCCAGAGGATTATATGTTTGTTTTTTCGTTGATTTTTTTATGAAACTCTGTTGATACATCCTGGAGACACTTGCTATACACTGCTGCACCCTACATTAAGTCACTTTTTTTTAATTATTTTTGTATTATGATTCGTGTTGATGTATGAGTTTTTAACAGTTTCACACATGCTCAGTTGCTACCTTTGCAAACGTTTTTTCATTGGTTGATTGTGTGGGGGAGGGCATAATAGGCCAATATAAGTTTGTTTGTACACTGTTTGTCAGAAGAAGGGGGTTCTTTTACCCCGAAACGTCACTTTATTAAAACACTATTGTTCACAGTTGACTGAAGCCCAGTGAGTGCTTTATTTGCAATCTCTCTCTCTCTCTCTCTCTCTCTATCTATCTATCTATCTATCTATCTATCTATCTATCTATCTATCTATCTATCTAGCTATCTCTATATCTATATTAAAATAAGCACTCACTGGACTTCAGCTAACTGTGACAACAAATGTGTTCTTTAATGTACAATAAAGAACACATTTGTTGTCACAGTTGGCTGAAGTCCTGTGAGTGCTTATTTCAATATAATATTACTGAGTTCTATAGCACCCTGGCTGTTGTGGATGGATGGTGAGAGTGCACACACCTGGACTGTATAGATTATATATATATATGATGAAGCGCATGTGCGCATGCTCGAAACGCGTCAGGTGTTCATGTCCTGGCTTCACCTTTGTACCTGCACTCTGCCAATAAACTGGTTTTGAACTGACCTTGGATGTAGCTTCGGCCTCTATGTTGCCCTCCTTTGGGGATTTCTTGCTTCTTATATATATATATGTGTGTATGTATCTCTATGTTGAAGCCCTATATTTGAGCCTTTATAACTTTTTTGTGTGCAATTTTCTTTTAAAATAATTTTATCAGATATTGTTATGAGTGTAACTGTACTTTGTAATGTATATTTGATGTGCTTTGTGAGACTTTTTTGTTTCAAAAAACAGTTAACCAGAGCTCTGAATTTGTGCTAACTTGACAAGAGAAAACTTCAATTGCGCTCAAGTGATCACGCTTATTTTCTATTCGTAATACGATTGGACAACCTGATGCGTGCAAACAGCCGTGATAATCCCCTTATCGCTCGAGCGTAACTGTTAACCCGCCACTCATTATCTGGCCCTTGGTGATTATTCCTAGAAGCATCAGATTTAACCCCTTAACGACCGAGGACGTGCAGGGTACGTCCTCAAAAAAAAGGCAGTTAATGCCTGAGAACGTACCCTGCACGTCCTCGGTGTGGAAAGCAGCTGGAAGCGATCCTGCTCGCTTCCAGCTGCTTTCCGGTTATTGCAGTGATGCCTCGATATGGAGGCATCCTGCAATAACCCCCCTTGGCCATCCGATGCAGAGAGAGCCACTCTGTGGCCCTCTCTGCACCGGACATCGGTGGCCGGTATCGTTGGTGGGTGGGAGCAAGTCTGGGAGGCGGGTGGGCGGCCATCGATGTGCCCAGTGGAGTGGAGGGGGGCGGGATCGGGGGCGGGAGGGGCGGGAGCGCGCACGTGCACGGGGGGCGGCGGGCGGGCGCGTGCACGGGGCGGGAGCGGGAGGGAACCGCTACACTACAGAAAAATCAAGTTTAAAAAGTACTTGAATTAACTTTTTGAAAGTGTAAATAACAGCTAATTGATGTGGAAGGGGTGGGGGGTTGATCTTGGGGGGGGGGAAGCTACACTGCAGAAAAGGGTTTTTATTTTAAAAAAAAGGCACATTATTCACTAAACTGGGTACTGGCAGACAGCTGCCAGTACCCAAGATGGCGCCCATTAAGGCAGAGGGGGAGGGTTAGAGAGCTCTTTGGTGGGGGATCAGTAAGGCTGGGGGCTAAGGGGGGATCCTACACAGCAGCATATGTAAATATGCTAAAAAAAAAAAAACCCCCAAATATAGCTTTTATTTTAGTACTGGCAGAGTTTCTGCCAGTACTTAAGATGGCGGGGACAATTGGGGGGTGGGGGAGGGAAGAGAGCTGTTTGGGAGAGATCAGGGGGTCTCATGTTTCAGGTGGGAGGCTGAGCTCTACACTAAAGCTAAAATTAACCCTGCAAGCTCCCTACAAGCTACATAATTAACCCCTTCACTGCTAGCCATAATACACGTGTGAAATGCAGCGGCATTTGGCGGCCTTCTAATTACCAAAAAGCAACGCCAAAGCCATATATGTCTGCTATTTCTGAACAAAGGGGATCCCAGAGAAGCATTTACAACCATTTGTGCCATAATTGCACAAGCTGTTTGTAAATGATTTCAGTGAGAAACCTAAAATTGTGAAAAATTTAATGTTTTTTTTAATTTGATCGCATTTGGCGGTGAAATGGTGGCATGAAATATACCAAAATGGGCCTAGATCAATACTTGGGGTTGTCTACTACACTACACTAAATCTAAAATTAACCCTAGAAGCTCCCTACATGCTCCATAATTAACCCCTTCACTGCTGGGCATAATATACGTGTAGTGCGCAGTGGCATTTAGCAGCCTTCTAATTACTAAAAAGCAACGCCAAAGCCATATATGTCTGCTATTTCTGAACAAAGGGGATCCCAGAGAAGAATTTACAACCATTTAAGCCATAATTGCACAAGCTGTTTGTAAATAATTTCAGTGAGAAACCAAAAGTTTGTGAAAAAATTTGTAAAAAAGTGAACGATTTTTTGTATTTAATCGCATTTGGCGGTGAAATGGTGGCATGAAATATACCAAAATGGGCCTAGATCAATACTTTGGGATGTCTACTAAAAAAAATTATATACATGTCAATGGATATTCAGAGATTCCTGAAAGATATTAGTGTTCTAATGTAACTAGCGCTAATTTTGAAAAATAATGGTTTGGAAATAGCAAAGTGCAACTTGTATTTATGGCCCTATAACTTACAAAAAAAGCAAAGAAGATGTAAACATTGGGTATTTCTAAACTCAGGACAAAATTTAGAAACTATTTAGCACGGGTGTTTTTTGGTGGTTGTAGATGTGTAACAGATTTTGGGGGTCAAAGTTAGAAAAAGTGTGTTTTTTTCAATTTTTTCCTCATATTTTATAATTTTTTTTATAGTAAATTATAAGATATGATGAAAATAATGGTATCTTTAGAAAGTCCATTTAATGGCGAGAAAAACGGTATATAATATGTGTGGGTACAGTAAATGAGTAAGATGAAAATTACAGCTAAACACAAACACCGCAAAAATGTAAAAATAGCCTTGGTCCCAAACGGACAGAAAATGGAAAAGTGCTGTGGTCATTAAGGGGTTAAAGGGACACTAAACCCAATTTTTTTTCTTTCGTGATTCAGATGGTGCATGCAATTTTAAGCAACTTTCTCATTTACTCCTATTATCAATTTTTCTTCATTCTCTTGCTATCTTTATTTGAAAAAGAAGGCATCTATGCTAAGGAGCCAACTCATTTTTGGTTCAGTACCCTGGACAGCACTTGTTTATTGGTGGGTGAATCCGCAACAACAACCCAGGTTGTTCACCAAAAATGGGCCGGCATCTAAACTTACATTCTTGCTTTTCAAATAAAGATACCAAGAGAATGAAGAAAAATTGATAATAGGAGTAAATTAGAAAGTGGCTTAAAATTGCATGCTCTGTCTGAATCACAAAAGAAAAAAATTGGGTTCAGTGTCCCTTTAATACAGTCAGCAACAGAGTGTATTTGAATTGTTAAAATTTATTTAAAGGGACAGTCAACACCAGAATTTTTGTTGTTTTAAAAGATAGACAATCCCTTAATTACCAATTCCCCACTTTTGCATAACAAACAGTTATAATTATAAACGTTTTACCTCTGTAATTACCTTGTATCTAAGCCTCAGCAGACTGCCTCCTTATTTCAGTTCTTTTGACAGACTTGCAGTTTAGCCAATCAGAGCTGTTTCCATGGTAATTTCACATGCATGAGCTCAAAGTTATCTATATGAAACACGTGAACTAATGCCCTCTAGTGGTGAAAAACTATCAAAATGCATTTAGATTAGAGGCGGCCTTCAAGGTCTAAGAAATTAGCATATGAACGCCCTAGGTTTAGCTTTCAACTAAGAATACCAAGCGAACAAAGCAAAATTGGTGATAAAAGTAGATTGGAAAGTTGTTTAAAATTACATGCCCTATTTGAAAGATGAAAGTTTTTTTTTTTTGGACTTGACTGTCCCTTTAAATCACTAGTCAGTAAGATTGATATAAATCGATTTAAAGTGAAAGTCAATCAAAGCGTTTGTGAAACGCTAGGATTGACCATTGGAACACATAAAGGGGACTTTCATTCATGAAGTATAAAATACTTCATGCAAAAAGCTCCTTTATTTGTTTCAAGCATTTGCTGCTCAGGCAGTCCACGGCAGAACGCTGTTTTCTTAAGAGGTTACGTTTCCACTTCGTAGCAAATAGTATGCGGAAAAATGTCCTGCACGGCTATTGGATAAGAAAGAGGGGATGAAAATAGTATTCTCAGAAATGACAATGGAGACAGCTCCTAATGCATGATGAAGGGCTGTGCTAGGCCCGAAACATTGCGGTTTATTATTGGACCCATGATGAAATAATAAAGGTTATTTTATATATGAGGAGCTGGAAGACTCTTTTGCTTTCTATAAGAGGTGAAAATGTCACCTTTCAAGCACACAGCGTTCTGCAGTGGGGTGCCTGAGCTTTCAGCATGAAGATAGAAAAATTACCCAAAATAATCTGACAGAAACCTTTGGGAGAGCAGGAAATTGGGAATCGATTAGTGGGATTAATTTACCAAAAAAAATTAAACATTTCAGCCAAGAATATACAGCATCTTGCTACATAATCAAAAACTAATCTATATTTCAGTATGAATAACATCTAGATTATCATTTATCTTAAATAGAAACTATATTTTGATATATTTTTCCTCAAATTTTTTTTTATGAAAATAAAAAAATCCTATTTAAATAAAAAAAAATCTGATTTAAATTAAAATAAAATCTGATTATTTTTTATTTTTTTTATTTAATTTTAAATCATTGCTTTTTATCCACCCTGGTCAGCAGCCTCCTGTGCATTACAATGTTGCTGATTGTGTAAATGTTCTTGGTTATTCAAATAACAATAACTACAAGTAATAACTCATATTACTGTATGAGTTAATATTGGAAATCATCTACATTCCTGGTGTTATGTAACAGCGCAGTTTATACACTGACGTGTGCACGACTTAATTAAAACAAGTCTAAATTGTGCTGCACCTTTAACAGCCTGGCAGTCACTATGAATGAGGTTAGCCTTTGCTGAATTGGTTACCACGGTTACTGCAGAAGATAGGTTAGGGCACGCAGCGCCAATAGCAGATTTCAGCTTAACTGGCAAGCCGCCTCCTTTTTTGTCTAAACGTTCAAATTCCTTTTGTCCTGTGAGCAGGAAAACATCACTACATGAGGTAAGCAGTCTTGTGTACTCTCAAAGTCCCTTTTTAATTTCTCGTTACACAGCGCAGTCCTTTACCAACCTGGAAAATGTGTTGTTTATAAAGGAAGTCAAATTAAGTGCCATCAAATACTTATTAGGAAATATGTCTTGGGGTTGAAATATTTCTGAGCTGTTTGGTTTGTGGTTAATTTATTGTTTATAGTAAAGTCTTTTTATTCTATATAATCTGCAACCATGTCTTGTATTGTAATATATGTGCAAATATAACACTTATAGGCATATCCTATATCTCTCACCCTAGAATAACTTATCTGTGACTTTGTTGTTTATATAAAAGTAATACTGATATTCAGTGTTTAGTAAAAGGATTGCAGGTTGAATACATTACATACAAATCTTTTGTGCATAACAATATCTCCAAAGTGATGTGAAGCTGATACTTTTATAGTGACAGGTCATTTATATTAGCATCTATTAATAAGTCTCAAGAGATACAGAAAAGAAGCTTAGTTCACCCTCTATGCAGTGCAAACAAAATGTGCCTTCTATTCACTAGGTCTTCATTCACAAAACCCTGCTGTATTTAACCAGAAGCCAAAGTACAGCTGTGCTCACAGGCTAACAGAACTACTGCTCAAACACTTTCACATTTACATATTGGATTTGTGCAAATTCTAGCATCTGTATCTGTATTATCACCTGGATCATAAAGCTATACATTTAAATCTGTGCTTTCACTTGTTTTGATCATAACAAGGGGTTCATATTTAAGCACGTTAGAATAATGCATCCATGTAAGTGAAAGGGAAAACATTTGCTATGGTTTTGTCCCAAAGAATGAGCAGACGAGTGTAGACCTGTGTTGGATGCTATCTGGAGGGGAGACGTAGATAGCAAATTATATAGTAAAGTATATTACTTGTTGTATTAAGATGTTTATTTGTGCAGTGTCTACTGGTGAGCCGTGAAAAATGCTGAGCTTGAGTGCTGTATTTACCAGAGAACTGCTCACATACAGTACATGTGTGTACAGAGAGGAGGATTACTGACATCTGAAATACTTTGCTAAACTATAATCACCTTTCACTAGATCACATGACCGGCTTTGTAGAACAACCTTGGGGTATTACTGTACACAGTATCTGGCTACAGTTGCACAGCAATAATGTAGGGGATGCAAATACAAAAGTAACTAATTTCATCACTTCTGTTACAACATTATTATGTTTTCTACAGTGTGATTATGCTGTGTTAGTAACAATATCACTAGCATAATATGTAATGCTTTACCTTAGTGCGTTTATCTTTAAATTAACAATAGGAACACAGTAATCCAACTTTCTATCATTTAAAGTAGTGGACCTACGCAGAGGGCCCTGGTGCAAGATTTTTTTTTGGGGCCCCTCAAAGGTAACTTAGTAAAAAGAAAAGTAATGAAATACATTCTGCTTTGCATAATGATTTTCAGGATAGATAGATAGAGCTACAACCTGCACTAATAAAAGGCTCCCCTGCATTAGGATTTTACACATTCTGCATATGCCTATGTATAGGCTGGCTTTTTTGGGCCCCCTCCAGCTCTTGGGCCCTGGTGCCACTGCACCTACTGCACCAATAGTAGTTCCACCCTTGATCATTTATACGAAAGTGCAGCAGTTAAAAAATTAAAACTTTTTTTTTCCATGAAAAAGGTAAAAGTAAAACTACCAGGTAGTTTATGATTGGGTACAGCTGAGTTTGGAACTCAACAGTTCACGGTTTTATTGGTACAACTCCCACAGGAAGAGTTTTTTATTTTGCCCAAGAACATCTATTTTTCACAAACAAAAAACCCGTATTAGGTTTTAAAACATTTTCTTTTAGATGAAGCAGAGAGGTTTTTTAATAGTCATGTCCCTTTTAATATTGGTGTGAAAGCTATATGGTTAAGTCCTCGTATGTCTGGTATTCCTAAGTTTACCATGATTTGCTGCCAAAACGATCTCGTACTGTTTAAAATCCCTTTAATGAATGATATAAAATCATTGGTATATAAACAATACTTAGGTACTGAAATGTTCAAAATAGTTCATTTGCAATACTTTTTTACATTTTTCTTTTTTTTTTATTTACTTCATGCTCTTTGTATCCTACGCTACCTGGTGATTGGTGGCTACATACATACAGCCTCTTGTGATTGGCTCACCATATTTGTTCCGCTAGGTTCAAGTAGCGCACTGCTCCTCTAGAGCAGACTATATATGTGTTTAACCCTTTTGCAAGCAACACTTCAGAGCAGTTTTATGGCCCTCTAATACTATGCTGCAGGTGTTTGAAGTCACTGACATTATAATAAGGAGAAAATACCATGCAATGTTCCTTTAAGCTCTCTTTGGACAAAAATTGACTCTGAACTGGTCTATCCTCTTCACAGAGAAACATGTGGACGGACTAGATTTAGCAACAAGCTTCATTCCAGGGAAGATTCTCATGTTTACTGCCCAAGCTTGGAGGGGCAGTAATAGTTAGTCATTATTTTTGAAAACCTTTGATTGAGACTTTACTACATTTTTTTTGGATTCCTTGTGTCTGTGAAATTAGTGTTTGAGCATTTAGTTTATGCACATAGCTCAGTGCAATGTGCTGTTTAGCTGGATATTTAGTGCAGCTCACTTTGCTTTTTTATCTTTTTGCTTGTTTCAGAAGAAAGCAGAGAGCTTAACAATAATCCTCTTCGTCTGAATTACTGTCATCTTTTGCTTTTTTTCTTTCCTTTTATGAGCATATTTAGTCACACAGTTCAGTAGTAAACAATGCATAATAAATAAACTAAAGGGTTTATATTGGAACGGTTGTTATTTCATTGAATGGGTGTTGTATTCATGGAAAGCACTGCAGTCACTGCCTTCTGTAGCTGGATAACTGCAGGTTCAATACACTGAAATCCAATATGAATGATGTCATCTGTATAATGTGCTGGAGCCAGAGGGCTTTTAGTATATGATCATACTGAGCCTCCCCTTCATATGGAAAAAAAATCCCCTCCTGATTTGTTCATTGATTTGTGAAGTTGTAGCCACCTCTATTAAAGAGCTCACGCTGGGGATTATTAGAGCATTTTAAAATGTTTTAAATAATTTAATCAAATCTTGTATATCCTTTCAGGCTTTGTAGGGTCTCTAAGGAGTTGCTAACTTGTGAACTTCAATATACACACAAGAGCTTCTAGGCTGTTACATTGGGGGGTGTAATGTGCAAAAAGCTACATATTAAATGTGCTGGGGGTACTTGTTGGGACCTTATCTTCTACCATCTATTAATTAATTTATTTAAAAAAAAATACTTTTCCTCTACTTTTATGTTTCCCCTTGCTCTGCACAGTCAAAGTCAGGGGCGCTGACACCTTTTGGTTTTTGGGGTGCTGCAGTGTTGGGTAGGGTTGCCACCCGTCCCTTTAAATACAGAACACTTATATGTAACACATGCTGCAGGGTGTGCAGGGAGGAATATGAATAGAGCGGTCCAGAAACACAAAACATGTTCCTCCCTGCACACCCTGCAGCATGTGTAACTCATAAGTGTCCAGAAAACATGTTCCTCCCTGCACACCCTGCAGCATGTGTAACTCATAAGTGTCCAGAAAACATGTTCCTCCCTGCACACCCTGCAGCATGTGTAACTCATAAGTGTCCAGAAAACATGTTCCTCCCTGCACACCCTGCAGCATGTGTAACTCATAAGTGTCCAGAAAACATGTTCCACCCTGCAGCATGTGTAATTTATAAGTGTCCAGGAAAACATGGCTGAGGTGGCAACCCTAGTGTTTTTGTTGATAGTACCCCACTAGAACTGGCACTGGCTAGACACAATGTGACAACTGTAATCCTCGCACTTGTGATAGGGATTGCAGACTTGTCTTTGTTAGGGGATAAATAAATATGATTTTTATTTATTGAATCTCTGAGCATATTGCATTTTACAGGCTAATTTCATATTGAAACTTCACATCTTGTGTATTGTGGCTTAGGAACCAGACAGATTCTGTGAAGACGTTTTACAAGCTAAATCATGGAGTACAGAAATACGATTATTTAATTGATAAAATAATGCACTTATTACTGTACTTAAAGGAGTCAGCACTGATTGGCTAATGCAAGTCTGTCTAAAGAACTGAAATAAGGGGGCAGTCAGCAGACGTTTATATACAAGGTAATCACAGAGGTAAAAAGTCTATTAATATAACCGTGTTGGTTATGCAAAACTGAGGAATGGTTAAAAGATTATCCCTTTTTAAACAATAACGATTCTGGAGTAGACTGTCCCTTTAAACAGGGCAGGTTAGATATTTGTGTGAATCCAATAGATGTTTTATGAAGTGAAAGTATAAAGTAATAGTAATGCATTTGAATGGACATAATCTCCCATACTACACTACAACATGTAAGAGTTGCCTTTTTTTGGGGCATTTAAAAATAGAGTTCTAGAAATCTGACCATTTTGCATTTTTTAGATGTTATTTTTAGTATGGTGCAAACCCTGTATTTTATAGCAACTGACACATTTAATAAACGTGTCTGTATATGAAAACGGTAGCAATGATTGCACTAGCGTATGTCTTGCCTGTTGCATTGCTGGTCCTGGACAAAAACAAGTTGGTGGATGTAGGTGAAGCATTCAGTATAGAGTTGCCACCCGTCCCTTTAAAATACAGAACACTTATAAGTTACACATGCTGCAGGGTGTGCAGGGAGGAATATAAATAGTGCTGTCCAGAAACACAATGCATGTGCCTCCCTGCACACCCTGCAGCATGTGTAACTCATAAGTGTCCAGGAAAACATGGCTGAGGTGGCAACCCTAACTACTTGACACAGACAAACATCCATGATCGTAAAAACCCAAGTAGGTTTATTTGTTCTCTAGTAATGTCTTTTAAAAAGATGCAACAAAGAAATATTTCCTATCCATAAATACTACACACAGGATATGTTGTGTCTGCAAATGTAGTTGTTGTCATGTAAAAGCAGAGAAGAAAAGACAAAGTTAATACATCAAAAGAACCTTGTAAGTGCAGCCTTCAAAAAATGTCACTGTCTTCTGATCCGAACAGCAAAGAACCATAAGAGACAAATTAGCATGGTTTGATTGATTAAAACACCAGTAGAATCAGTTGATTCAGGGACAGATGTCTCATTAGGTAATATAGGCAGCTGCCTAAGGATGCCTCCTTGCTTGGTTATATGATTAAGCAGCCTGCCACTCACTGCCTGTCTTATGCACACTTGTCTCACCAGATAATTGTATCTTTGTAAACTGCCCATGTACATGAGTAGTGACATCGCTAAACACAGGAGCTTTACAAGGCATTGTATGTCTAACCTTTGTTCAGAGAGCGGACAGTGTAAATCCTGTCATAGATGGGCCATTGTGATAATAAAATTGCCCACCCATAAATCAAAAACAGACCTGGCACTATCCAGCCCCCTATTGAGTTCTTTTTCTAAACTTAGTTTTTCTGTTGTGTTTTAACACTTTCATTGTAGTTATTTTACAGTATTATGCGTATGAGAGAAACGTGCCATACATAATGCAGAATTCTTTTGTAAGCATAGTATAATAAATATATAGTTCTTATACACATATACCTGAGCAGTTTACTAGCCTGAATATTAATGCCCAAGTGCTAGCTGATCTATCATTCACATATTTTGTTCTTGTATTTGCCTGAATTAAGAGTTAAAAATCTGCATGCTGCTGTAAGTCTGCCTTCCGACACACCCTATGAGGAGGTTTTACAACGGACGCCGCTTCTAGCAATGTGTCTGTCTGTATAGGTGTGTTGTTATTCCTGTGTGTGGTGTCTTTCCAGAACAATTTGCCAGCATATTATACTTAAGGGGATAATCTCTATCAGAATGAGTGGCCTAATGTCAGCTTAACTGTTTAATGTATTATATAACAATTAAAAATGTTTTATTCCATGAAAATACAGAAAGACAGTTTACTTCACTGGGTAATCCCACACAATTTAAAAGGGACTCGAAATTCATAATTAGCATTTCATGCAGTTTTAAGAGACTTTGCAGTTGACTTCTGTTATAAAATGTACTTTGTTCACTTGGTCTACTTTGATGAAAAGAAAATGTTCTAGTGTATTACATTCAAGCAATAGTACAAATGGGTTAAATGCATAGTTAAAGTCTGCTCCAGAGCAGCTATGCACTAGTGCAGTGTTTCCCAAACCCAGTCCTCAGGACCCTGAACAGTCCAGATATTCTTTATATCCCAACTAGAGCACAGGTGAAATAATCAATAATCAGCTGAAATAATCAGCTGATCAGTAACCATGTATACTAACCTGCTCTCACCCTTCAAACGATTATTTCACCTGTTCTCTAATTCAGATATAATGAATATTGGCCTGTTAAGGGTCCTGAGGACTGGAGTTGGCAAACACTGCACTAGTTGTATCTAGGTGAGCCAGTGATATGTGTGTAGTCACCAGTAGTGCATTGCTGCTCCTGGGCCTACTAAGATAAGCTTTTTGCTTTTTAATGTCCAACAAGTGAACATTTCATTGGACATACTCACTGTGGTAACTTTGTATAGTGCACATGAGAAATCAGCTGCTGTATATTTGCATGATCAAGACTCAAAATGCCAAGCATTACATTTCCAAGCATGACCAATGCACAGGTTTTTCCTTTTAGACATTGGAAGTAAATTGCTGATGATTTCTGTATGTTTATTGTACAAGAGGCCATTGTTTGCTCAGTTTGTCCTTGGGAAGACATGCTATAGGCCCTTTACAATAAGAGTAGGGTTGCCACATCAGCCATGTTTTCCTGGACACTTATAAATTACACATGGTGCAGGGTGTGCAGGGAGGAATATGAATAGTATATATAAATAGTGCTGTCCAGAAACACAATACACGTTTCTCCCTGCAGCATGTGTAAATCATAAGTGTCCAGAAAACCATGGCTGAGGTGACAACCCTATATAAGAGAATGTCTGAGATACTCATTTGCCTAGTATTATCTACTGAGTACAGTTGTATTGAATGTAAAAGAAAAAATGGATTATAACATATAGCAATCTAAGCACACTTATACAATATGGGGTTGACTTGTCCCTACAAATGAGCTAGTTTAGTACCACTTTAGCTCAGAGAGAATAGAGATCAGCAAAGGGAAAGAAGCTTTCTCCAACATAGGTGTGTCCGGTCCACGGCGTCATCCTTACTTGTGGGATATTCTCTTCCCCAACAGGAAATGGCAAAGAGCCCAGCAAAGCTGGTCACATGATCCCTCCTAGGCTCCGCCTACCCCAGTCATTCTCTTTGCCGTTGTACAGGCAACATCTCCACGGAGATGGCTTAGAGTTTTTTAGTGTTTAACTGTAGTTTTTTATTATTCAATCAAGAGTTTGTTATTTTGAAATAGTGCTGGTATGTACTATTTACTCAGAAACAGAAAAGAGATGAAGATTTCTGTTTGTATGAGGAAAATGATTTTAGCAACCGTCACTAAAATCCATGGCTGTTCCACACAGGACTGTTGAGAGCAATTAACTTCAGTTGGGGGAACAGTGAGCAGTCTCTTGCTGCTTGAGGTATGACACATTCTAACAAGACGATGTAATGCTGGAAGCTGTCATTTTCCCTATGGGATCCGGTAAGCCATGTTTATTACGATCGTAAATAAGGGCTTCAAAATAGGGCTTATTAAGACTGTAGACTTTTTCTGGGCTAAATCGATTCATTATTTACACATATTTAGCCTTGAGGAATCATTTTATCTGGGTATTTTGATATAATAATATCGGCAGGCACTGTTTTAGACACCTTATTCTTTAGGGGCTTTCCCAAAGCATAGGCAGAGCCTCATTTTCGCGCCGGTGTTGCGCACTTGTTTTTGAGAGGCATGGCATGCAGTCGCATGTGAGAGGAGCTCTGTTACTTAGAAAAGACTTTCTGAAGGCGTCATTTGGTATCGTATTCCCCTTGGGGCTTGGTTGGGTCTCAGCAAAGCAGATACCAGGGACGGTAAAGGGGTTAAAGTTCAAAACGGCTCCGGTTCCGTTATTTTAAGGGTTAAAGCTTCCAAATTTGGTGTGCAATACTTTTAAGGCTTTAAGACACTGTGGTGAAAATTTGGTGAATTTTGAACAATTCCTTCATGTTTTTTCGCAATTGCAGTAATAAAGTGTGTTCAGTTTAAAATTTAAAGTGACAGTAACGGTTTTATTTTAAAACGTTTTTTGTACTTTGTTATCAAGTTTATGCCTGTTTAACATGTCTGAACTACCAGATAGACTGTGTTCTGAATGTGGGGAAGCCAGAATTCCTATTCATTTAAATAAATGTGATTTATGTGACAATGACAATGATGCCCAAGATGATTCCTCAAGTGAGGGGAGTAAGCATGGTACTGCATCATTCCCTCCTTCGTCTACACGAGTCTTGCCCACTCAGGAGGCCCCTAGTACATCTAGCGCGCCAATACTCCTTACTATGCAACAATTAACGGCTGTAATGGATAATTCTGTCAAAAACATTTTAGCCAAAATGAACACTTATCAGCGTAAGCGCGACTGCTCTGTTTTAGATACTGAAGAGCATGACGACGCTGATAATGATATTTCTGAAGGGCCCCTAACACAGTCTGATGGGGCCAGGGAGGTTTTGTCTGAGGGAGAAATTACTGATTCAGGGAACATTTCTCAACAAGCTGAACCTGATGTGATTGCATTTAAATTTAAGTTGGAACATCTCCGCATTCTGCTTAAGGAGGTATTATCCACTCTGGATGATTGTGACAAGTTGGTCATCCCAGAGAAACTATGTAAAATGGACAAGTTCCTAGAGGTGCCGGGGCTCCCAGAAGCTTTTCCTATACCCAAGCGGGTGGCGGACATTGTTAATAAAGAATGGGAAAGGCCCGGTATTCCTTTCGTCCCTCCCCCCATATTTAAAAAATTGTTTCCTATGGTCGACCCCAGAAAGGACTTATGGCAGACAGTCCCCAAGGTCGAGGGAGCGGTTTCCACTTTAAACAAACGCACCACTATACCCATAGAGGATAGTTGTGCTTTCAAAGATCCTATGGATAAAAAATTAGAAGGTTTGCTTAAAAAGATGTTTGTTCAGCAGGGTTACCTTCTACAACCAATTTCATGCATTGTCCCTGTCGCTACAGCCGCATGTTTCTGGTTCGATGAGCTGATAAAGGCGGTCGATAGTGATTCTCCTCCTTTTGAGGAGATTATGGACAGAATCAATGCTCTCAAATTGGCTAATTCTTTCACCCTAGACGCCACTTTGCAATTGGCTAGGTTAGCGGCTAAGAATTCTGGGTTTGCTATTGTGGCGCGCAGAGCGCTTTGGTTGAAATCTTGGTCGGCTGATGCGTCTTCCAAGAACAAGCTACTTAACATTCCTTTCAAGGGGAAAACGCTGTTTGGCCCTGACTTGAAAGAGATTATCTCTGATATCACTGGGGGTAAGGGCCACGCCCTTCCTCAGGATCGGCCTTTCAAGGCAAAAAATAAACCTAATTTTCGTCCCTTTCGTAGAAACGGACCAGGCCAAAGTGCTACGTCCTCTAAGCAAGAGGGTAATACTTCTCAAGCCAAGCCAGCCTGGAGACCAATGCAAGGCTGGAACAAGGGAAAGCAGGCCAAGAAACCTGCCACTGCTACCAAGACAGCATGAAATGTTGGCCCCCGATCCGGGACCGGATCTGGTGGGGGGCAGACTCTCTCTCTTCGCTCAGGCTTGGGCAAGAGATGTTCTGGATCCTTGGGCGCTAGAAATAGTCTCCCAAGGTTATCTTCTGGAATTCAAGGGACTTCCCCCAAGGGGGAGGTTCCACAGGTCTCAGTTGTCTTCAGACCACATAAAAAGACAGGCATTCTTACATTGTGTAGAAGACCTGTTAAAAATGGGAGTGATTCATCCTGTTCCATTAAGAGAACAAGGGATGGGGTTCTACTCCAATCTGTTTATAGTTCCCAAAAAAGAGGGAACGTTCAGACCAATCTTAGATCTCAAGATCTTAAACAAGTTTCTCAAGGTTCCATCGTTCAAGATGGAAACCATTCGAACTATTCTTCCTTCCATCCAGGAAGGTCAATTCATGACCACGGTGGATTTAAAGGATGCGTATCTACATATTCCTATCCACAAGGAACATCATCGGTTCCTGAGGTTCGCATTCCTGGACAAACATTACCAGTTCGTGGCGCTTCCTTTCGGATTAGCCACTGCTCCAAGGATTTTCACAAAGGTACTAGGGTCCCTTCTAGCTGTGCTAAGACCAAGGGGCATTGCTGTAGTACCTTACTTGGACGACATTCTGATTCAAGCGTCGTCCCTTCCTCAAGCAAAGGCTCACACGGACATTGTCCTGGCCTTTCTCAGATCTCACGGATGGAAAGTGAACGTGGAAAAGAGTTCTCTATCTCCGTCAACAAGGGTTCCCTTCTTGGGAACAATAATAGACTCCTTAGAAATGAGGATTTTTCTGACAGAGGCCAGAAAAACAAAACTTCTAGACTCTTGTCGGATACTTCATTCCGTTCCTCTTCCTTCCATAGCTCAGTGCATGGAAGTGATCGGGTTGATGGTAGCGGCAATGGACATAGTTCCTTTTGCGCGCATTCATCTAAGACCATTACAACTGTGCATGCTCAGTCAGTGGAATGGGGACTATACAGACTTGTCTCCAAAGATACAAGTAAATCAGAGGACCAGAGACTCACTCCGTTGGTGGCTGTCCCTGGACAACCTGTCACGAGGGATGACATTCCGCAGACCAGAGTGGGTCATTGTCACGACCGACGCCAGTCTGATGGGCTGGGGCGCGGTCTGGGGATCCCTGAAAGCTCAGGGTCTTTGGTCTCGGGAAGAATCTCTTCTGCCGATAAATATTCTGGAACTGAGAGCGATATTCAATGCTCTCAAGGCTTGGCCTCAGCTAGCGAGGGCCAAGTTCATACGGTTTCAATCAGACAACATGACAACTGTTGCGTACATCAACCATCAGGGGGGAACAAGGAGTTCCCTGGCGATGGAAGAAGTGACCAAAATCATTCTATGGGCGGAGTCTCACTCCTGCCACCTGTCTGCTATCCACATCCCAGGAGTGGAAAATTGGGAAGCGGATTTTCTGAGTCGTCAGACATTGCATCCGGGGGAGTGGGAACTCCATCTGGAAATCTTTGCCCAAGTCACTCAGCTGTGGGGCATTCCAGACATGGATCTGATGGCCTCTCGTCAGAACTTCAAAGTTCCTTGCTACGGGTCCAGATCCAGGGATCCCAAGGCGGCTCTAGTGGATGCACTAGTAGCACCTTGGACCTTCAAACTAGCTTATGTGTTCCCGCCGTTTCCTCTCATCCCCAGGCTGGTAGCCAGGATCAATCAGGAGAGGGCGTCGGTGATCTTGATAGCTCCTGCGTGGCCACGCAGGACTTGGTATGCAGATCTGGTGAATATGTCATCGGCTCCACCTTGGAAGCTACCTTTGAGACGAGACCTTCTTGTTCAGGGTCCGTTCGAACATCCGAATCTGGTTTCACTCCAGCTGACTGCTTGGAGATTGAACGCTTGATCTTATCGAAGCGAGGGTTCTCAGATTCTGTTATCGATACTCTTGTTCAGGCCAGAAAGCCTGTAACTAGAAAGATTTACCACAAAATTTGGAAAAAATATATCTGTTGGTGTGAATCTAAAGGATTCCCTTGGGACAAGGTTAAGATTCCTAGGATTCTATCCTTCCTTCAAGAAGGATTGGAAAAAGGATTATCTGCAAGTTCCCTGAAGGGACAGATTTCTGCCTTGTCTGTGTTACTTCACAAAAAGCTGGCCGCTGTGCCAGATGTTCAAGCCTTTGTTCAGGCTCTGGTTAGAATTAAGCCTGTTTACAAACCTTTGACTCCTCCTTGGAGTCTCAATTTAGTTCTTTCAGTTCTTCAGGGGGTTCCGTTTGAACCCTTACATTCCGTTGATATTAAGTTATTATCTTGGAAAGTTTTGTTTTTGGTTGCAATTTCTTCTGCTAGAAGAGTTTCAGAATTATCTGCTCTGCAGTGTTCTCCTCCTTATCTGGTGTTCCATGCAGATAAGGTGGTTTTACGTACTAAACCTGGTTTTCTTCCAAAAGTTGTTTCTAACAAAAACATTAACCAGGAGATTATCGTACCTTCTCTGTGTCCGAAACCAGTTTCAAAGAAGGAACGTTTGTTGCACAATTTGGATGTTGTTCGCGCTCTAAAATTCTATTTAGATGCTACAAAGGATTTTAGACAAACATCTTCCTTGTTTGTTGTTTATTCCGGTAAAAGGAGAGGTCAAAAAGCAACTTCTACCTCTCTCTCTTTTTGGATTAAAAGCATCATCAGATTGGCTTACGAGACTGCCGGACGGCAGCCTCCCGAAAGAATCACAGCTCATTCCACTAGGGCTGTGGCTTCCACATGGGCCTTCAAGAACAAGGCTTCTGTTGATCAGATATGTAGGGCAGCGACTTGGTCTTCACTGCACACTTTTACCAAATTTTACAAGTTTGATACTTTTGCTTCTTCTGAGGCTATTTTTGGGAGAAAGGTTTTGCAAGCCGTGGTGCCTTCCATTTAGGTGACCTGATTTGCTCCCTCCCTTCATCCGTGTCCTAAAGCTTTGGTATTGGTTCCCACAAGTAAGGATGACGCCGTGGACCGGACACACCTATGTTGGAGAAAACAGAATTTATGTTTACCTGATAAATTACTTTCTCCAACGGTGTGTCCGGTCCACGGCCCGCCCTGGTTTTTTTAATCAGGTCTGATAATTTATTTTCTTTAACTACAGTCACCACGGTACCATATGGTTTCTCCTATGCAAATATTCCTCCTTAACGTCGGTCGAATGACTGGGGTAGGCGGAGCCTAGGAGGGATCATGTGACCAGCTTTGCTGGGCTCTTTGCCATTTCCTGTTGGGGAAGAGAATATCCCACAAGTAAGGATGACGCCGTGGACCGGACACACCGTTGGAGAAAGTAATTTATCAGGTAAACATAAATTCTGTTTTTTTACTACACAATTTATCAGTTGAGCAAGGTATTAGGTTGCACAGACATTTTAAAGGGACAGTCTAGTCAAAATGAAACTTTCATGATTCAGATAGGGCATGTAATTTTAAACAACTTTCCAGTTTACTTTTATCATCAAATTTTCTTAATTCTCTTGGTATTCTTTGTTGACCGCTAAACCTAGGTAGGCTCATGTGCTAATTTCTAAGCCCTTGAATGCCGCCTTTTATCTCACTGCATTTTGATAGTTTTTTTTTTTTTTTTTTTTACAGCTAGACAGTGCTAGTTCATGTAACAATGCGCTCACTCCTGTGGAGTTACCTATGAGTCTGATAGGCTAAAATGCAAGTCTGTTAAAAGAACTGATATAAGTGTGCAGTCTGCAGACACTTAGATACAAGGTAATCACAGATTTAAAAAGTATATTAATTAATATAACCATGTTGGTTATTCAAACCTGGGGAATGAGTAATAAAGGGATTATCTATCTTTTTAAGCAATAACATTTCTGGAGTAGACTGTCCCTTTTAGGCTTCATGCATCTATAAGCTACCAGCAAAAGGAAATCGAAACTTCTTGAATTCTCCAAACATACTCCTCTTTATACTTTCCCTGACCTATGTGTAGGTCTACTCTAATGCCTAAACATGCTTTGTAAAATGCAACCTCAAATTTGTAACATTTTAACTTGTTTTGCAATAATCTTTTAAAAATGTACTTTGGGAGATTACAAAAGTAACATGTTGATTGAATAAAGTGAACCCGTAATTCCCTAACTCAGGCATATAATACTTTAAGTAGTATTGACAGAACTGATAGAATTACTATTACCTTACAAGGAACCTTAAAGGGACATTCTAGAATAAAAATTAAAATGCTCTTTAATTAGAGCTCAAATTCCCTGCTTTTACTATGTGTTTTAGCATCGACAAAGGTTAAACCCAGACCAAGTTGCACTCCTTGAACACCCCCATTCTGCTACATATGCGGATTTGGCCAAATAATTGGAACAATATTCATGTTGGCCTGCTCCTGATTGGCTCAACAGCTGTATCATCATCTTGAGTGGCATTGGGTCCCAAGTCTGACTATGTATTCAGCCCCGAAATAGAGAATTTTACTTTTACATTGCAATGTTCTTTTAAAATGGCCTTCATAGTTTTATAAATGATTATGAATAACCTCTCTGCAGAACCAAACAATCCACAGTACTCTATAGCTGCAACCCAAAACTTAACAACAGATGCTCCAAAACGTGTTCCCTATACACTTTTTTGTAATAGGGTGAAACCTTTTTGGAAAGTATTTTCTTGCAGAGCACCTAATTACACAACTAGCTTCCTCAGAAGCTAATAAGTCATTGTGTTAGCATGATCATCAGTTCAATTGTTGTTAAATACATAACCATCGTTCTACTCATCCAACCATTTAGTTAGAGATAATTTGTACTACATGCCCAGTTCCTGCTGACTACTCTCTACTTTAACCACAGGGATATTATATGACAGAACAAAGAATACCTCTCATTTGTAGTATTATCACTTGAATAATAGCCAACTGCTCAACTGTTTCACTAATGCATGTGATGGGTGATTATTAAAGGGATAGGGAAGGCAAAAATAAACTTGAATGATTCAGATAGAACATATCATTTAAAACACTTTTTAAATTCACTTCTATTTTCAAATGTGCTTAGTTCTCTTGGTATCCCTTGTTGAAGAATATGTACATATCCTACACTAGAAGAAGCTAGTTGCTGATTTGAGCCTGCACACAATTGTCTCTTGTGATGGGCCAACTAGATGTGTTCATCTTGGTGCCAGTAGTGCAATGCTGTTCCTTCAGCAAAGGATAACAAGATAATGAAGCAATTTTGATAATATAAGTAAATTGTAAAGTTGTTTAAAATTATACGTCCTATCCAAATCATGAAAAAAACATTTGTGTTTTTCTGTCCCTTTAAAGTAGAGAAACCCTTTAAAGAAATATATTTCTTTTTTTGTTTTATAGCAGTTTATAAATATAAAATAAAAAGGAGTGTTATCTTGAGTTGCACCATGTTGACTCACTTAAAAAACATTACAATAATAATAAAATATAGTTATAACTGCAGCTTTAGAGGGGAAGGCATAGATTACAAAAAACAAGTGCTGTTTACAGTCAATATTATTTGTTGTAAAATAACACTAGTTTTAAAGGGACATTTATTATTCTGCTATTAACATTCTCTCTCTCTCTCTCCTCTACCTCCCTCTCTCTCTATCTCTCTCTCTCTCTCTCCTCTTCTTCACTCTCTTCTCTCCTCTCTCCTCTCTTCTCTGTTCTTCTCTCTGTTCTTCTCTCTTTTCTCTATTCTCTTCTCTCTTTTCTCTTCTCTCTATTCTCTCTTTTCTTCTCTCTCCTTTGTTGAAACATAGCTTCTTCAGTGTTGCCCACAGTGTTATCCAAAGCACAAATTAATTTCATATTTTAACATATATGTATCTAAAGATAACGTGAGTAATAAAGATTTTTAATATTAGCTAATTTTATCTTAATATTGGTAAAATATTTTTTAGCTGGGTGGTGCACCCGCTAAAAAGGTCCTGGGGAGAACACTGTCCTTCCTACGAGAGCAATCTTAAGCAAGCTTTAGAGCATACTTGGGTCTTGAGCACTATATGGTAATTGTGTTTACAACCATGCTCCTGAACCTACCACACGGCCAGGAGCTAAGTTTCAACGGTTTTATATCTTAAAAAGAATATACAGAATGTTTTGAAGGGATTTTAAGGTTATATTGAATTGTACTTCCTTTTATGACGGGTTAGGTGGCTCATACCATGGTCTTGAGGGAAGGTAATGATTTTCCTTGGTTGCTCTTTTGAGGTACTGGGGTTCCAGCAATACATTTGAAACTGTAAATGGGTCTGAATTAATTTGGGAAACATTAAGTCTGGAACTGGCACACGATTTGAGATTTAGATTACTAAGTATCATCATTCAGATTTGAATAAGCAGGAGTTATGAAAAAAGAAATACCTCTCAATTGACAGCTCACCATGCACTATGATTACAGATAACCTGTTGACTATATTTATCCTGTGAATATTTAATGGCATTTAATTCATATATTTATTTCTAGGTCTTTGTGAATGTTCTAAAATTGTTTTGCAATTAGGTTAATGGTTGTAATTTTATCTTTAAATAAATGTACTTGTATTTTAAGGATGCATTTTGTTGTTTGTGTTTTACATCACCAAGCCCAGGAAACCTAGGAGGGTTTAATCACCTTTAAAGAAAAACAAAAAAAACAGACCCTATTTTTTAATAAATTTAACCTAAATATACCCATATATAAACGGCCTAGACACCCAAGACCCCTTGTTTTTTAAAAAAAGAACAAGGTGCAACAGCACTACACATATGATATGGGAGATGCCTGTATTATTGAAAGGTATTAATCTTTCATGGGCTAGAGTACTGATGCAAGTACAGACTAGTGTAGGTTTGGCAAAAAGATGCATCTGAATAGCACTTCACACTCCCTCTTAAGTTATTATAGATATAAAATCATTATCTGGAGATGTGATAGGGTGATAAGTTTAAAATTTAACATTTATTGGTCTATATTAAAATCATAGAACACAAACAACATCAAATTTAAAAACACATTCGAATTTTAGACCTATGAAAATTCATATTGTCCAGAGATTGAGAAAAATTCTAGCCTGTTAGACCAACAGTGTTTATTTCAATCAGGTGGATGACAAAATTATTCAATGGGGCATACGCTGCTATAATATGAGATAAGATATATGCATAAATAACGTTGTAAGTATAGAGACTTATCAGTGTTAATAGTCACGATTGTTTTACAATTCTCATGGTTCTTTGGTCTTATGGGAGATTCCAAAAGGGTAACAACAATATCTAGTTGGATAGAATATTATTTGGATTCTACCATTTACTTAGAACTTGAACTATATACCTCCATGTAACTTAAACAGTTAATCTCGTTTTTATAGTTATATAAGTAACATGTTTGTATTTTACTTATATATATTACTATAAAAACAAGATTAACTGTTTAAGTTACATGGAGGTATATAGTTCAAGTTCTAAGTAAATGGTAGAATCCAACTAATATTCTATCCAACTAGATATTGTTGTTACCCTTTTGGAATCTCCCATAAGACCAAAGAACCATGAGAATTGTATCACAATTGTGACTAGTCTCTATACTTACGTTATTTATGCATATATGCATATATCTTATCTCATATTATAGCAGCGTATGCCCCATTGAATCATTTTGTCATCCACCTGATTGAGAAAAATTCTAGCCTGTTAGACCAACAGTGTTTATTTTAATCTCTGGGCAATCTGAATTTTCATAGGTCTAAAATTCTAATGTGTTTTTAAATTGTATGTTTGTGTTCTATGATTTTAATATAGACCAATAAATGTTAAATTTTAAACGTATCACCCTATCACATCTCCAGATAATGATTTTATATCTATAATAACTTAAGAGGGAGTGTGAAGTGCTATTCAGATGCATCTTTTTGCCAAACTTCTCCTTTTTTTGACAAACCTACACCCCTTGTTTTTAAGTCACTAAGCCCCTAAATAAAGTGTTAATAACCAGTCGATCACTGTGATAATAGCGACCACCTCGTGTGAATAAATGTCCTTGTATTTGAACAGAGGCTAATTTTTTTTCACACTTTTTGATGCAGATTTCTTACAAGTTATGATATAGACATACAATAATGATATAGTTTAAATCAGCTGGGTCTACTGAACATAAGATATATAAAAGTGGATTTATTTATTTTTGACTATGTAAGAGTGAGCCTGCAGCCACATTATTTAGTAGTAGTCAATCACAGACACTTATTCGGGATAATTAACATGTCCTGCTCTTGTGCAACGTTAAATTTTGCCTTGCGATGCATTGTATGTGGAGATTGCAGGCGGACAAGTTTATTATTTGCAAACTTGTTCACCTGCAAGGATTGTAAGTTTTGGCCCTAATATGTGTGGGTTTCTCACTGAGAAATCGCCTACAGTAAAACGTAAAGGAATAGTCTAGTCAAAATTAAACATTCATGATTCAGGTAATGCATGCAATTTTAAGCAACTCTCTAATTTAAGTCTATTAATTTTTATTTGTTCTCTTGGTATCTTTATTTGAAAAATCAGGAATGTAAACATAGGAGCCGGCCCATTTTTGGTTTAGCACCTGGATAGCCCTTTCTGATTGGTGTCTAAATGTAGTCCAAAACAACAAACGCTACATAGGTGCTGAACCAAAAATGTGCGGGTGCATATAAAAATTATGCCCTTAAAGGGACAGTATACACTCATTTTCATATAACTGCATGTAATAGACACTACTATAAAGAATAAGATGCACAGATACTGATATAAAAATCCAGTATAAAACTGTTTAAAAACTTACTTAGAAGCTCTCAGTTTAGCTCTGTTGAAAAGGTAGCTGGAAAGCCCACTGCAAGTGGGAAATAAGACACTCCCCCTCCCCCTCCCCCTTCTTTTGCATATGAAAAGACCCCTTACACAAACAGGAGCAAGCTGGAGAAGGTAGCTGACGGTATTCACATAAAACTTTGGGGCTTGGTTAGGAGTCTGAAAATCAGAGCAATGTTATTTAAAAATAAGCAAAACTATACATTAAAAAAACTAAAAACTTTATGGGCTATATAAATACATAATCTACAAAACATTTATGCAACGAAAAAAATGAGTGTATAATGGCCCTTTAAGCCCTTGAAGGCTGCCTCTAATCACATGCTTTTTAAATTCCTTTTCAACACAAAGAGATTGAAAGTACTCGTGGGCCATATAGATAACACTGTGTTAATGCACAGGGAGTTATTTAAAGGGACAGTCTAGTATAAATTAAACTTTCATTATTCAGATAGGACTTTTAATTTTAATCAACTTTCCAATTTACTTTTATCATCAAATTTGCTTTTGTCTCTTGGTATTCTTAGTTTAAACTAAACATAGGTAGGCTCATATGCTAATTTCTAAGCCTTTGAGGGCTGCCTCGTATCACATGCTTTTTAAATCTCTTTTCAACACACAGAGACAGAAAGTACACGTGGTCCATATAGATAACACTGTGTTCAGGCACAGGGGGTTATTTAAGATTTAGCACAAAACAATGCTAAATTTAAGCCAATAGATAATAAACAGTCACAGTCATGTGATCAGGGGGCTGGAAGAAGGTTCCTAGATACAAGGTAATCACAGAGGTAAAAAGTATATTAATATAACTGTGTTGGTTATGCAAAACTGGGGAATGGGTAATAAAGGGATTATCTATCTTTTAAAACAATAACAATTCTATGGTAGACTGTCCCTTTAAGACTTAGCACAAGACAATACTAAATGCAAGTCAATAGATAATAAACAGTTACAGTCATGTGATCAGGGGGCTGGAAGAAGGTTCTTAGATACAAGGTAATCACAGAGGTAAAAAGTATATTAATATAACTGTGTTGGTTGTGCAAAACTCGGGAATGGGTAATAAAGGGATTATCTATCTTTTAAAACATTAGCAATTCTATTGTAGACTCTCCCTTTAAATTGTATACCCTTAGCTTGTTACATCAAGTTTGCTTGTGAGATCAGTGCAGCATGTGTAGTTCTCTTACGGCCAGATTACCAGTTTTGCGTTATGAGGGGTGCGGTGTTAACTTGCACGTTATTGTCACCGCTCACTTACCTACAGCGCTGGTATTACAGGTTTTTCTAAACCCGGCGTAAAAAGGCAAGAAGTGAGTGTAGAGCAAAATTGAGCTCCATACCGCACTCCAATACCAGCGCTGCATAAGCCAGCGGTGAGCTGGTTGTACATGCTCATGCACGATTTCCCCATAGACATCAAGGGGGAGGGCCGGCTGAGAAAAAGTCTAACACCTGCCAAAAAGCAGCGTAAAGCTCAGTAATGCAGCCCCATTGATTCCTATGGGGAAACACATTTTATGTTTACACCTAACACCCTAACATGATCCCTGAGTCTAAACACACCTAATCTTACACTTATTAACCCCTAATCTGCTGTCCCCGACATCGCCACCACCTACATAATGTTATTAACCCCTAATCTGCTGCCCCAACGTGGCTGCCACTATAATAAACATATTAACCCCTAAACCGCCGTACTCCCACATCGCAAACACTAGTTAAATATTATTAACCCCTAATCTGCCGCCCTTAACATCGCCGCCCCTACCTACATTTATTAACCCCTAATCTACCGGCCCAAATGTCGCCGCCACTATATTATATTTATTAACCCCTAAATCTAAGTATAACCCTAACACCCCCTAACTTAAATATAATTGAAATAAATCTAAATACAAATTACTATCATTACCTAAATTATTCCTATTTAAAACTAAATACTTACCTATAAAATAAACCCTAAGCTAGCTACAATTTAACTAATAGTTACATTGTAGCTAGCTCAGGGTTTATTTTTATTTTACAGGCAAGTTTGCATTTATGTTAACTAGGTAGAATAGTTACTATATAGTTATTAACTATTTAATAACTACCTAGCTAGAATAAATACAAATTTACCTGTAAAATAAAACCTAACCTAAGTTACACTAACACCTAACACTACACTACAATTAAATACATTACCTAAATTAAATACAATTAACTAAATTAAATACAATTGGCTAAATTACAAACCCCCCCCCACTAAATTACAGAAAATAAAAAACAAATTACAAGATCTTTAAACTAATTACACCTAATCTAATAGCCCTATCAAAATATAAAAGCCCCCCAAAGATAAAAAAAAAAACCCTAGCCTAAACTAAACTACCAATAGCACTTAAAAGTGCCTTTTGCGGGGCATTGCCCCAAAGTAATCAGCTCTTTTACCTGTAAAAAAAAATACAAACAACCCCCCAACAGGTGGTTCTCCAAACGGGCAGAAGTGGTCCTCCAGAAGTCTTCACCGAGACGGCATCTTCATCCTTCCGATGCGGAGCGGCTCCATCTTCAAGACATCCGGCGCGGAGCATCCTCTTCTGCCGACGACTACCCGACGAATGAAGGTTCCTTTAAGTGACGTCATCCAAGATGGCGTCCCTTAGATTCCGATTGGCTGATAGAATTTTATTAGCCAATCGGAATTAAGGTTGAAAAAATCCTATTGACTGATGCAATCAGCCAATAGGATTGAACTTCAATCCTATTGGCTGATCCAATCAGCCAGTAGGATTGAGCTCGCATTCTGTTGGCTGATTGGAACAGTTAGGGTTTTATTTGTGGGGTTGGTTGTTTGCTTGGTGAGTTTTACTGTTGTGGAGGTTGGTTGTATTTTTTCTTTCATGTAATTAGCAAGAGTCCATGAGCTAGTGACGTATGGGATATACATTCCTACCAGGAGGGGCAAAGTTTCCCAAACCTTAAAATGCCTATAAATACACCCCTCACCACACCCACAATTCAGTTTTACAAACTTTGCCTCCGATGGAGGTGGTGAAGTAAGTTTGTGCTAGATTCTACGTTGATATGCGCTCCGCAGCAAGTTGGAGCCCGGTTTTCCTCTCAGCGTGCAGTGAATGTCAGAGGGATGTGAGGAGAGTATTGCCTATTTGAATGCAGTGATCTCCTTCTACGGGGTCTATTTCATAGGTTCTCTGTTATCGGTCGTAGAGATTCATCTCTTACCTCCCTTTTCAGATCGACGATATACTCTTATATATACCATTACCTCTGCTGATTCTCGTTTCAGTACTGGTTTGGCTTTCTACAAACATGTAGATGAGTGTCCTGGGGTAAGTAAATCTTATTTTCTGTGACACTCTAAGCTATGGTTGGGCACTTTATTTATAAAGTTCTAAATATATGTATTCAAACATTTATTTGCCTTGACTCAGAATGTTCAACATTCCTTATTTTTCAGACAGTCAGTTTCATATTTGGAATAAATGCATTTGTTTCAATCATTTTTTCTTACCTTAAAAAATTTGACTTTTTCCCTGTGGGCTGTTAGGCTCGCGGGGGCAGAAAATGCTTCATTTTATTGCGTCATTCTTGGCGCAGACTTTTTTGGCGCAAAATTTTTTTTCTGTTTCCGGCGTCATAAGTGTCGCCGGAAGTTGCGTCATTTTTTGACGTTTTTTTTGCGTAAAAAATGTCGGCGTTCCGGATGTGGCGTCATTTTTGGCGCCAAAAGCATTTAGGCGCCAAATAATGTGGGCGTCTTTTTTGGCGCTAAAAAATATGGGCGTCATTTTTGTCTCCACATTATTTAAGTCTCATTATTTATTGCTTCTGGTTGCTAGAAGCTTGTTCACTGGCATTTTTTTCCCATTCCTGAAACTGTCATTTAAGGAATTTGATCAATTTTGCTTTATATGTTGTTTTTTTCTTTTACATATTGCAAGATGTTCCACGTTGCAACTGAGTCAGAAGATACTTCAGGAAAATCACTGCACAGTGCTGGAGCTACCAAGCTAAGTGTATCTGCTATAAACTTTTGGTATCTGTTTCTCCAGCTGTTATTTGTATTGCATGTCATGTCAAACTTATTAATGCAGATAAAATTTCCTTTAGTACTGTTACATTACCTGTTGCTGTTCCATCAACATCTAATTTTCAGAGTGTTCCTGATAACATAAGAGATTTAATTTTTTAATCCATTAAGAAGGCTATGTCTGTTATTTCTCCTTCTAGTATACATAAAAGTCTTTTAAAACTTCTCTTTTTTCAGATGAATTTTTAAATGAACATCATCATTCTGATACTGATAATGGTTCTTCTGGTTCAGAGGTTTTCTGTCTCAGAGGTTGATACTGATAAATCTTTGTATTTGTTCAAGATGGAATTTATTCGTTCTTTACTTAAAGAAGTGTTATTTGCATTAGAAATAGAGGATTCTGGTCCTCTTGATACTAAATGTAAACGTTTAAATAAGGTTTTTAAATCTCCTGTAGTTATTCCAGATGTGTTTTATCTCCCTGATGCTATTTCTGAAGTAATTTCCAGGGAATGGAATAATTTGGGTAATTTATTTACTCCTTCTAGACGTTTAAGCAAATTATATCCTGTGCCATCTGACAGATTAGAGTTTTTTGGGACAAAAATCCCTAAGGTTATGGGGCTGTCTCTACTCCTGCTAATGTACTACTATTCCTACAGTAGATAGTACTTCATTTAAGGATCCTTTAGATAGGAAAATTGAATCCTTTCTAAGAAAAGCTTACTTATGTTCAGGTAATCTTCTTAGACCTGCTATATTTTTAGCGGATGTTGCTGCAGCTTCAACTTTTTGGTTAGAAGCTTTAGCGCAACAAGTAACAGATCATAATTTTATAGCATTATTATTATTCTATAACATGCTAATAATTTTATTGGTGATACCATCTTTTGATATCATTAGAGTTGATGTCAGGTATATGTCTCTAGCTATTTTAGCTAGAAAATCTTTATGGATTAAACTTGGAATGCTGACATATCTTCTAAGTCAACTTTGCTTTCCCTTTCTTTCCAGGGTAAATAATCATTTTCGTTCCTTTCCTCACAACAAGGAACAAAAGCCTGATCCTTCATCCTCAGGAGCGGTATCAGTTTGGAAACTATTTCCAGTTTGGAATATATCCAAGCCTTATAGAAACCTATAGCCAGCTCCTAAGTACCTATGAAGGTGCGGCCCTTATTCCAGCTCAGCTGGTATGGGGCAGATTACGTTTTCTTCAAAGAAATTTGGATCAATTCCGTTCTTAATCTCTGATTTCAGAAACATTGTTTCAGAAAGGTACAGAATTGGCTTCAAGTTAAGGCCTCCTGCTAAGAGATTCTTTTCTTTCCCGTGTCCCAGTTAACACAGCAAAGGCTCAGCATTTCTGAAATGTGTTTCAGATCTAGAGTTGGCTGGAGTATTTATGCCAGTTCCAGTTCTGGAACAGGGGCTGGGGTTTTATTTTATCTCTTCATTGTACCAAAGAAGGTCAATTCCTTCAGACCAGTTCCGGATCTATCATTATTGAATCGTTATGTTAGGATACCAACATTCAAGATGGTTACTGTAGGACTATCCTGCCTTTTGTTTAGCAAGGGCATTATATGTCTACAATAGATTTACAGGATGTGTATCTGCATATTCCGATTCATCCAGATCACTTTTAGTGTCTGAGATTCTCTTTTTAGACAAGCATTACCAGTTTTGTGGCTCTACCGTTTGGCCTAGCCTCAGTTCCAAGAATTTTTTTCAAAGGTTCTCGGTGCCCTTCTTTCTGTAATCAGAGAATAGGGTTTTGGTATTTCCTTATTTGGACGATATCTTGGTACTTGCTCAGTCTTCTCATTTTCGAAGAATCTCATACGAATCGACTTGTGTTGTTTCTTCAAGTTCATGGTTGGAGGATCAATTTACCAATCAGTTCATTGATTCCTCAGACAAGGGTAACCTTTTTAGGTTTCTAGATAAATTCAGTGTCTATGACTCTGTCCTTGTCAGACAAGAGAAGTTTAACATTGATATCAGCTTGTCAAAACCTTCAGTCACAATCATTCCCTTTGGTAGCCTTATGCATGGAAATGTTGGGTCTTAGGACTGCCGCATCAGATGCGATCTCCTTTGCTCGTTTTCACATGCGACCTCTTCAGCTCTGTATGCTGAACCAATGGTGCAGGGATTACTCAAAGATATCTCAATTAATATCTTTAAACCGATTTTACTACACTCTCTGACATGGTGGACAGATCACCATCGTTTAGTTCAGGGGGCTTCTTTGTTCTTCCGACCTGGACTATAATCTCAACAGATGCAAGTCTTACAGGTTGGGGAGCTGTGTGGGGGTATCTGACGGCACAAGGGGTTTGGGAATCTCAGGAGGTGAGATTTCCGATCAATATTTTGGAACTCCGTGCAATTTTCAGAGCTCTTCAGTCTTGGCCTCTTCTGAAGAGAGAGTTGTTCATTTGTTTTCAGATAGACAATGTCACAACTGTGGCATACATCCATCATCAAGGAGGGACTCACAGTCCTCTGGCTATGAAAGAAGTATCTCGAATTTTGGTTTGGGCGGAATCCAGCTCCTGTCTAATCTCTGCGGTTCATATCCCAGGTATGGACAATTGGAAAGCGGATTATCTCAGTCGCCAAACGTTGCATCCGGGCGAATGGTCTCTTCACCCAGAGGTATTTCTTCAGATTGTTCAAATGTGGGAACTTCCAGAAATAGATCTGATGGCTTCTCATCTAAACAAGAACTTCCCAGGTATCTGTCCAGATCCCGGGATCCTCAGGCGGAGGCAGTGGATGCATTATCACTTCCTTGGAAGTATCATCCTGCCTATATCTTTCCGCCTCTAGTTCTTCTTCCAAGAGTAAACTCCAAGATTCCGAAGGAATGCTCGTTTGTTCTGCTGGTAGCTCCGGCATGGCCTCACAGGTTTTGGTATGCGGATCTTGTCCGGATGGCCTCTTGCCAACCGTGGACTCTTCCGTTAAGACCAGACCTTTTGTCTCAAGGTCCTTTTTTCCATCAGGATCTGAAATCCTTAAATTTAAAGGTATGGAGATTGAACGCTTGATTCTTGGTCAAAGAGGTTTCTCTGACTCTGTGATTAATACTATGTTACAGGCTCGTAAATCTGTATCCAGAGAGATATATTATAGAGTCTGGAAGACTTATATTTCTTGGTGTCTTTCTCATCATTTTTCTTGGCATTCTTTTAGAATACCGAGAATATTACAGTTTCTTCAGGATGGTTTAGATAAGGGTTTGTCCGCAAGTTCCTTGAAAGGTCAAATCTCTGCTCTTTCTGTTCTTTTTCACAGAAAGATTGCTATTCTTCCTGATATTCATTGTTTTGTACAAGCTTTGGTTCGTATAAAGCCTGTCATTAAGTCAATTTCTCCTCCTTGGAGTTTGAATTTGGTTCTGGGGGCTCTTCAAGCTCCTCCATTTGAACCTATGCATTCATTGGATATTAAATTACTTTCTTGGAAAGTTTTGTTCCTTTTGGCCATCTCTTCTGCCAGAAGAGTTTCTGAATTATCTGCTCTTTCTTGTGAGTCTCCTTTTCTGATTTTTCATCAGGATAAGGCGGTGTTGCGAACTTCTTTTGAATTTTTACCTAAGTTGTGAATTCCAACAACATTAGTAGAGACATTGTGGTTCCTTCATTATGTCCTAATCCTAAGAATTCTAAGGAGAAATCGTTGCATTCTTTGGATGTTATTAGAGCTTTGAAATATTATGTTGAAGCTACTAAGTCTTTCCGAAAGACTTCTAGTTTATTTGTTATCTTTTCCGGTTTTAGAAAGGCCAGAAAACTTCTGCCATTTCTTTGGCATCTTGGTTGAAATCTTTAATTCATCTTGCCTATGTTGAGTCGGGTAAGACTCCGCCTCATAGGATTACAGCTCATTCTACTAGGTCGGTTTCTACTTCCTGGGCGTTTAGGAATGAAGCTTCGGTTGATCAGATTTGCAAAGCGGCAACTTGGTCCTCTTTGCATACTTTTACCAAATTCTACCATTTTGTTGTATTTTCTTCTTCTGAAGCAGTTTTTGGTAGAAAAGTACTTCAGGCAGCGGTTTCAGTTTGAATCTTCTGCTTCTGTTTTTCATTAAACTTTATTTTGGGTGTGGATTATTTTCAGCAGGAATTGGCTGTCTTTATTTTATCCCTCCCTCTCTAGTGACTCTTGTGTGGAAAGATCCACATCTTGGGTAGTCATTATCCCATACGTCACTAGCTCATGGACTCTTGCTAATTACATGAAAGAAAACATAATTTATGTAAGAACTTACCTGATAAATTCATTTCTTTCATATTAGCAAGAGTCCATGAGGCCCGCCCTTTTTTTGTGGTGGTTTTGATTTTTTTGTATAAAGCACAATTATTCCAATTCCTTATTTTATATGCTTTCGCACTTTTTTCTTATCACCCCACTTCTTGGCTATTCGTTAAACTGAATTGTGGGTGTGGTGAGGGGTGTATTTATAGGCATTTTAAGGTTTGGGAAACTTTGCCCCTCCTGGTAGGAATGTATATCCCATACGTCACTAGCTCATGGACTCTTGCTAATATGAAAGAAATGAATTTATCAGGTAAGTTCTTACATAAATTATGTTTTTTTTACAGGTAAAAGAGCTGATTTCTTTGGGGTAATGCCCCGCAAAAGGCCCTTTTAAGGGCTATTGGTAGTTTAGTTTAGGCTAGGCTTTTTTTTATTTTGGGTGTTTTTTTTTTTATTTTGATAGGGCTATTAGATTAGGTGTAATTAGTTTAAAGATATTGTAATTTGTTTTTATTTTCTGTAATTTAGTGGGTTTTTTTGTAATTTAGTGAATTTTATTGAATTTAGTTGATTGTATTTAATTTAGGTAATTTATTTAATTGGAGTGTGGTGTTAGTGTAACTTAGGTTAGGTTTTATTTTACAGGTAAATTTGTATTTATTTTAGCTAGGTAGTTATTAAATAGTTAATAACTACTAACTATTCTACGTAGTTAAAATAAATACAAACTTGCCTGTAAAATAAAAATAAACCCTAAGCTAGATACAATGTAACTGTTATTGTAGCTAGTTTAGGGTTTATTTTATAGGTAAGTATTTAGTTTTAAATAGAAATAATTTAGGTAATGATAGTAATTTGTATTTAGATTTATTTCAATTATATTTAAGTTGGGGGGGTTAGGGTTAGACTTAGATTTAGGGGTTAATAAATTTTATATAGTGGTGGCGACATTGGGGACGGCAGATTAGGGGTTAATAAATGTAGATAGGTGGCGGCGATGTTAGGGACAGCAGATTAGGGGTTAATAATTTAATTTAACTAGTGTTTGCGATGCGGGTGTGCGGCGGTTTAGGGGTTAATATGTTTATTATAGTGGCGGTGATGTCCGGAGCGGCAGATTAGGGGTTAATCATTTTATTTTAGTGTTTGCGATACGGGAGGCCCTCGGTTTAGGGGTTAATAGGTAGTTTATGGGTGTTAGTGTATTTTTAGCACTTTAGTTATGAGTTTTATGCTACAGCTTTGTAGTGTAAAACTCATAACTACTGACTTTAAAATGCGGTACGAATCTTTGGTTGGGTGTACAGCTCACTTTTTGGCATCCCAGGACAAGGTCGTAATACCGGCGCTATGGAAGTCCCATAGAAAAAAAAGACTATACGCAATTTGTGTAAGTTGATTTGCGGTAAGGCCAAAAAAGTGTGCGTTGCCCCTAAATCTGCAAGTCTCGTAATACCAGCGGGAGTAAAAAAGCAGCGTTATGAGGCTTAACTCTGCTTTTTTACTCATAACGCAAGACTCTCATAATCTAGCCGTTAGTGTGTTAGTTCATAAGTGTAGGGAGTTATAATAGGGAGTTATAACAAGGAGTTAGACAAAGGAGTGGAAAACACAGAAACAAGTGCATTTAAATCTCCCTAAATTAACTGAAAACATGCTACACTTTCTAACGTCTACATTAACCTTTTCCTCCTTTCTCCTTAAAGCTACACTGAACCTAAATTTTTTCTTTCGAGATTCAGATAGAGCATGAAATTTTAAGCAACTTTTTTTTTGGGGGGTTCAGTACTGTGGACAGCACTTTTTTATTTGTGGATGAATTTATCCACCAATCAGCAAGAACAACCCAGGTTGTTCACCAAAAATGGGCCGGCATCTAAACTTACATTCTTGCATTTCAAATAAAGATACCAAGAGAATGAAGAAAATTTGATAATAGGAGTAAATTAGAAAGTTGCTTAAAATGTAATTCTCTATCTGAATCACGAAAGAAACAATGTGGGTTCAGTGTCCCTTTAAAGTTACAGCTCTAATTAGGGAACACTGTCGAGCTTCAGTTATCCCCTTAATTGAGACACCTAACAACACAGTAACTTCACACCCACAAGAGATAGTAGATACTTTTGCGGCATACTACGGCGATCTTTACAATGGGAGGAAAGTCATACACACTTCAGAAACAGAGACACTTACTTCGACCTTCTTTAGCCATAATCTACTGCAAACCATATCCAAAGATCAGAGGGAAGCATTAAATACTCCCATATCCAATATAGAAGTAATAGGGGCTATCAAAGATCTTAAGCCGGGGAAGGCGGCGGGACTGGACGGCTTTCCTGGCGAATATTATAAGCTTTTTAAAGTAGAACTGATCCCACACTTAGTTACATTTTATAATCACATTATGGAAGGGGGAACCATTCCACCTGAGCTCCTGACTGCGAAAATAGTAGTAATCCCCAAACCAGGAAAGGATCATAAAAAATGCCAAAACTATCGCCCAATATCCCTTATTAACCAAGACCTTAAGATCTTCACAAAAATATTAGCGAACCGACTTAAACACATCATACCGCATCTGGTTCATCCAGACCAGGTAGGTTTTATTAAAGGTAGGGAAGCCCCAGATAACATACGTAAAGTTACTAATCTAATTCAGACTCTGAAAGAGACAAGTACGCTTTCTCTGCTCCTATCGTTGGATGCGGAGAAGGCGTTCGATAGAATTGACTGGGAATATATGTTTCTAGTGTTACATAAGATGGGTTTTGAGGGAGCAATAGTAAAGGCCTTGAGAGCTATTTATTCTGCACCAGGAGCTCAGGTATCATCAGCGGGATCCAAATCTCAACCTTTCCCAATTCGCAACGGGACCAGACAGGGGTGCCCTCTATCTCCGCTACTTTTTGCCCTATGTATAGAGCCTCTGGCTGCTAAAATTCGGTTAAACAAGGATATAGCTGGGGTGAAGACAGCTACTAAGGAATATAAATTAGCCTTATTCGCGGACGACATCCTACTAACTATGACGAACCCCCTAATATCCCTACCCAATCTCCATCAAACATTAGAGATTTTTTCTAATATTTCAGGATTTAAAATAAACACAGAGAAATGTGAGGCTCTCCCCATTGTGCTTCCCCGACAAATCCAGACGCTATTAGAATCCAACTTTAAATTTAAATGGATGAAACACTCCTTAAAATACCTGGGAGTTCACCTGACTGCATGCCCTGCACAGCTATATAAAGCAAATTATACGCCATTGTTTAAACAAATTATAAAAGATTTATTAAAATGGAAATCCTATAAATTTTCATGGCTGGGCAGGGTAGCTGCGGTTAAGATGAATGCTCTACCGAGAATTTTATACCTTTTTAGAACCCTACCCATCAAGATAGTAAAAACTGATCTAGACGCACTACAAAAGGAAATACTTATATTCATTAGAGGAGATAAAACTAACAGAATAGCGAAATCTATCCTGAATAGACATAAGAAACTGGGAGGTATTGGAGCCCCTAATTTAATAGAATACTATAATGCGGCTAGATTAGCACAAGATAGTTTACTTCTAAAAAGAAATAAAGAAATAATTTGACCTACCCTAGAAGCAACATTAGGCGGTTGGGACGAGACTGATACAATTATTTGGGAACCTGGGAAAGCGCAGACCGCTCAAACGATCCATAGGCCCTATACTACTAACCTCACAGTTAATATATGGAAAAAAGCAAGAAATAATTACGACCTCCTGCCACAGTATTCCTTATACATCCCGATAAGACTTATCCTGCCCAGTGACATCTGGGCTCAACTTCAGAAATGGGAAAATAAGGGATTATATAGAGTGGCAGATTTCATGGAGGGCGGACATGTTCTCTCATTTATTCAACTTCAGACAAAACTGAGCCCCCTGAAACTACATTGGTACATATACTTACAGATTAACTCGGCTGTTTGGTCATATCTGAAAAAGCCAAGACAAAGTGGCATTACGCCATTAGAAATCCTCAGCAAATCAGAGGACCGTAGTAAACACACCATTTCTACACTATATGTGGCCATTCAGACCTTGCAGTTTAACACAAAACCCCCCACTATGTTAGCCTGGGAGAGAGAATTGCATATCAGTAAAGAAACTAAAGATTGGGAGGGAATTTTTCAAAATGCAGAAAAAGGGCTGATAAGTGTAGATCTTAGAGAAAACGTAATTAAAACAATATACAGATGGTACTTAACACCCACGAGAACAGCTCACATGAACAAACAAGGAAGCGCCTTATGTTATAGAGGGTGTGGCGAAGTGGGTACATATAGGCACATGTGGTGGGACTGTAGGGATGTCACAGGGATTTGGAAGCAACTTTCTACTTTCCTTAGCCGAATCTTGAATGAAGATATAGATCTTACAATCCAGCAAGCTCTCCTACATATCCATATACACAGACTCAACAAACATATTAATACATTTATTAGGATACTATGCACAATCACGAGGATTTGCATAGCCAGATACTGGAAAACAGGTAGCCCAACCTGGACAGAAATCTACAATAATATCCAATATACATACAGTATGTATGAATTGGCAACACACACTCTAGATAATAAAGAGGTAGTCCAAGCGATATGGTATTATTGGATAACTAAATAAAAAATATGAGATACAAGCCGAGTTCAAAAAAATAGACCTTGGTGGTTTAAACAGATACGAATCTTTCCTCAGATTACAATACATACAACATTAAGGAAAATACGGTGTGTCGTCACTCCCCTACCCCTTCTATTCCCCCCCCCCCTTTTTATTATTCTTTACGACATAACCTCCTAGTAATGTGATGTACCTTAAATTTGAGTTATATAGAGGCTGGGAAGATGATCCTAGCTTCATTGAACATTTCAACATAGAATACCAAGATATTTTATCAGAACAAGACAGAAAAGAACTGTGCTATATGTTAATAGACACTGATTGATATGAAGGTAAATACATGGTCAAAACGCCATCACAATTAAAGGATCACGGAACTTTGGTTAGAACTTTATAGGACTCATTATCTGAATCATTTATTATATAGAATTAATGCGATGTAAGCCGAATCCCCGTAGATCTCGAAAATAACAATCACTGCGGAGGAAGGTATGTCTATAACTGTTTGTTATCTTTCTTTTTTTGTAAATCAATAAAAATTATTCAAACATAAAGTTACAGCTCTTCCTTTCACAAACAGCACTCAGATAATTCATATTTCTCCTCTACCTTCCCCCCTCTACAACACACATGAACTCTATTCCTATCTCACATCCCTCATCCAGCCATGCTTCACTGATTCTAAACTTAAACACTTGCATAAGACACATTCTCATCTCCTTTCGCTCACCACCTTTCTTCTTCTTACAGCTACGGAAGTCTCACTCAACCCAGGTCCACCCTCTGCTTCCCATAATTCACTGCCCCAAATGACACCTCATACACCTTGCCCACGTAACCCTCTTAACCTCATTAACTGCACCTCTGTTAATACCCCCCAATTCTCTTGTGCCCTATGGAATGCACACTCTGTATGCAATAAGCTTACATCTATTCACAACCTATTTATTTCATGTTCACTTAACCTGTTAGCCCTCACTGAAACTTGGCTTTCTTCCTTTAACACAACTGCTGTAGCCTCTCTGTCCTATGGTGCCCTGCACTTTAGTCACTCTCCCAGACCAGGAGACAAGCAAGGAGGGGAATAGGAATTCTCCTGTCTCCACACAGTACCTTTCACTGCATTCCTTCACCCCCTCTCTTTCCTTCTCATCTTTTGAAATTCATGCTATCCGCCTCTTCTCCCTTGTAGCTCTTCGTGTTGCAGTTATCTATCAGCCCCCTGGCCCAGCATCACAATTTCTGGACCACTTTGAAGCCTTGCTTCCACATTTTCTCTCTTGTAATGTCCCTTCTCTCATCTTAGGGGACTTCAACATACCCGTTGATAATCCTAACATGCCTGCTGCCTCAACTTATATCCCTTACCACCTCTTTTGGCCTGTCCCAGTGGACAACATCTCCAACCCACTGTGAAGGCAACTCCGTAGACCTAGTCTTCACTAATCTCTGTGCCGTTTCCAACTTCCTTAACTTCCCCTTTCCTCTCTCTGATCACCATCTACTAACTTTCTCTCTTACTAAAGCTACTACATCTTTGCAAGCATACAAAAACTGCTACCTTGCAGGAATTTAAATGACTTGGATCTCAGTCTTTTCCACTCAACTGAATCCTCTGCTCTCTAACATTTCATCGTCTCATGCCCAAACCTTGTGGCTTTACAGTATAATTCGGCACTAAAATCAACACTTGAGAAAGCTGCACCCTCCACTCTTCAACATACATCCATCACTCGACGGCAACCGTGGCACACCAAACAGACCAGATATCTTCAGCGATGTTCACTGACTGCTGAACGGCAGTGGAGGAAATCACGCACCTGTGCTGATTTCCGCATTATAAATTCATCCTTAAGTCCTACAACTTTGCGCTCAGTCTGGCCAAGCAAGTCTATTTCTCCTCCCTTGTATCATCTCACGCATCCAACCCAAAAAAGCTGTTCTCAACCTTTAACTCCTTTCTACGTCCGCCTGCACCCCCACCCACTACCAACCTCAAATAAAATTGACACCATTAGAAAAGATATCTGCACCTCACACCCCTGAAACCCAGCAATCCTACCCACCCCTTCTATTAACAAACCCTATGCTACTTCCCTCTTGTAACAGAGGAAGAAGTCTCTGTACTCCTATCCTTGACTCATCTCACAACATGCCCACTTGACCCTATTCCTTCACAACTTCTTCCCTCTCTCTCTGCTTCACTTACCCCTACCCTAACTCATCTCTTTAACCAATCTCTCACTGCTGGCACATTTCTGAATACCTTCATGCATGCGTCAATCATAGTAAAAAAGCTCCCGCTTGATCCCTCCACCCCTTCTAACTATCGACCGGTCTCCTTACTTCCCTTTGCTTCAAAATTATTGGAACAACTGGTCTATAATCGGCTAACTCAATTTCTCACAACTAACTCCTTGCTTGATCCACTACAATCTGGTTTTCGCCCTAAACACTCAACAGAAACCGCTCTTACTAAAGTAACAAATGACCTGTTATCAGCTAAAGCAAAAGGCCACTACACCTTACTAATTTTTCTTGACCTGTCCGCTGCCTTTGACTGTAGACCATCCTCTCCTCCTAAAAATACTACATTCATTTGGTACCCGAGACACAGCCCTCTCCTGGTTTGCCTCATATCTCTCAAAACGCTAATTTGCACTGCAGGCACTGCAGGTTAGGTTAAAAATAAAAACATACCTTTTATTAGGAACAGAATAAAACAGGTAGTGTTCCCAGACAGAGAGCAGACACTAGTATATAGGCAGTCTGTCTTGGGTCCCTTGCTTTTCTCTCTCTATACATCTTCCCTTGGGAAACTTCTAGCCTCCTTTGGATTCCAGTATCACTTATATGCTGATGATACCCAAATCTATCTTTCCTCTCCTGATATCTCTCCCTCTTTACTCAACCAGATTTCCAACTGCCTCTCTGCAATTTCCTCTTGGGTGTCTTCACACTACCTCTAACTCAATCTGTCCAAAACTGAGCTGCTTCTTAGTCCCCCTTATTCGACACATCCAACACCTGACATTTCTCTGACGATTGAAAACTCTATTCTCAACACCTCACCCCAGGTCCGCTTTCTTGGGGTTACACTTGACTCAGAATAAACATTCAACCCTCATATACAAGCACTTACTAAATCCTGCCGTTCACACCTATGCAACATTTCCAGAATTCGCCCCGTCCTTACTCAAAAAACTAAAAAAATACTTATTCATTCCCTAATTTTGTCATGCATTGATTATTACAATCTACTTTTAAATGGCCTTCCAAAACACTGCCTCTCCTCCCTCTAATCTATTATGAATGCTTTGCTAGAATCATCCACCTAAGTCGCCGATCTACATCAGCTGCTCCGCTCTGCCAGTCTCTACACTGGCCCTCCATACACTCGAGAATACAATTGTAAGTATTAACCCTAGCTTACAAAGCACTGAACAGTCTAACTCCCAACTATATTTCCTCTCTCATCGTGATAAATTCCCATCCTGTCCTCTTCGATCAACCTCTGACCTACGTCTCTCCACTCCTGTTATCTCTATGTCCTACTCCCGTCTCCAAGACTTTGCACGTGCAGCTCCTGTTCTCTGGAACTCTCTACCCCGCTCCATAATTCTCCAACATTGTATAGCTTCAGACGCTCCTTGAAAACCCACCTATTCTGAGAAGCTTACCATCTCTCCTCCATCTCTCATCCTAACCAATCTAATACATGAACTGCCTGACTCACTGCTACACACATACATACATACATTCATATATACACACACACATACATATTATATATATATATATATATATATATATATATATATATATATATATATATATATATATATATATATATATATATTTATACACACATACATACATATTATATATATATATATATATATATATATATATATATATAATATATGTGTGTGTGTATAAATATATAGATAGATATAATGTATGTATGTATATATATATATATGTGTGTGTGTGTATGTGTGTGTGTATATATATATATATATATATATATATATATATATATATATATATATATATATATATATATATATATACTGTATATACACATTGTTTCTTTCCTAAGATATGGAGAGTCCATCTTCCCTTTATTGGGATGTTTTTCCTCTTTGGGCTAATATTTTGTTGAAATACTTTATTAGTATGTGTGTGGGGCTTGTTTTATACAGGGATTTATGTATAAACTTAAAATTTGGCGGTTGGTTTTCTTTGCTTGCTTAGCTAGAACAGGCTAACTGACAGACTGCTTGAGCATTTGTGTAAATTTATCTCCGGTGTTTAAGGCAGAGGGAAAGGTGCACCTTTTACTTGCTGCATAGGTTCCTCTCTCTGCAGTTCATGTGACTTCTCTCTGCTGTCGGATATTAACGAAGCGGAGTGGCGTCACATTGAATTTCAGTCTCTAGCCAATTCCTTTATTTCTGATGCTAACATGCAAGTTATTAGACTGGGAGCCAAGATGACTGGCTTCACTGTCCTTGCCCGCAGGGCTGATGTTACCTATAAGTCCAAGCTTCTGGCACTTCCTTACAAGGGTAAGACCTTGTTCGGACATGGTCTGGCAGAAATAATTTCTGATATTACGGGTGGAAAAGGGCCTTTTCTACCACAAGACAAGAAGAACAGACTCAAAGGATGTCAAAGTAATTTTCGTTCCTTTCGTAACAAGCACGAGCAGTCCTAGTCTTCTCGGAAGCCTAATCAGTCTTGGAATAAGGGGAAGCAATCAAAGAAACCCTCAGCTGACTTTAAGTCAGGATGAAGGGTTGGCCCCTGATCCGGGATCGTATCAAGCGGGGGGGCAGACTTTCCCTGTTTTGTCAAGTGTGGAGATGAGATGTCCCAGATCCTTGGGCTGTGGACATAGTATCTCAGGGTTACAATATAGAATTCAAAACTTTCCCTCCCAGGCGCAGATTCCACCTCTCAAGATTCTCTGCAGACCAGGTAAAAAGAGAGGCATTCTTGAACTGCGTTCAGGACCTTTCCTCCCTTGGAGTGATTGTTCCATTTCCAGTAAGGAAACAGGGTCTAGGATTCTATTCAAATCCGTTCGTGGTGCCAAAAAAAAGAGGGAACTTTTCAACCCATCAACCATTTTAGACCCAAAGTTCCTCAACAAGTTTCTCAGGGTATCGTCCTTCAAAATGGAAACCATTTGTTCCATTCTTCCTTTGGTCCAAGAGGGTCAGTTCATGATGACCATAGACCTGAAGGACGCGTATCTTCATGTTCCCATCCACAGGGATCATCAAAAATTTCAGTTTGTGGCTCTTCTATTTTGCCTTGCTACAGCTCCCAGAATTTTCTCAAAGGTTCTGGGGGCTCTCTTGGCATTGATCAGGTCTCTGGGAATTACAGTGGCGCCCTACCTGGACGACATATTGGTTCAGGCGCCATCTTTTCAACAAGCAAACTCTCATACAGAGATATTGTTGTCTTTTCTAGGTTCCCATAGTTGGAAAGTGAATTTGTAAAAGGGTGGTTTTCTTAACGACCATAATAGATTCCCTATCTCTGAAAATTGAGGGAGGTCAGAAAATCCAGAATTCTCTCCTCTTGCCTCTCTCTACAGTCTACTGTTCGGCCATCAGTGGCTTGATGTATGCAGGTAATTTGGTCTGATGGTCGCTTCCATGGACATCATTCCCTTTGCTCAATTCTATTTGAGAGCTCTGCAATTATGCATGCTCAGACAATGGAATGGAGAATATTCGGATCTGTCTCAGAGGATAGATCTAGACCAGTCGACAAGAGACTTTCTCTCGTGATGGTTTTCTCAGGACCATCTGTCTCAGGATACATGCTTCCAGAGACCTTCCTGGGTGATTGTGACCACGAACGCCAGCCTGTGACTCGTTAAAGGCACAGGGACTATGGACTTGGGAAGTGTCTGCTCTCCCCATAAATATCTTGGAATTGAGAACTGTTACAGAAGCATTAGTTATTTTGTTGTGAAGAGCTTATTTCCCAGCAGCAATGCCTGAACCAGCAAGCCAGCGCCTAAGAAGGGCTCCAAGAAAACCGTAACAAGTATCATTTCATAAAGAGTTAACTCTTTTTTTTTTTTCAGCTTTTAGAAACTATTGTCTAATCAACTCTGGAGCCAGACTGCTAATTGATAAGATGAACTTGTAAACTTGTTATCTTAAGAACTGTAATCCTATTGTGGCCTGTCAAAGGACAGTGCTCTCTATCTAAATGTGTGATGGGGGATTTTGTGCTTCCCCCCCTCTCCCCCTGGGAGTGCCCTGTGTGCATGTAACCTTAATAAAAAGCAGGCTGGGCATCCCAGTCCTGAGTTCTTGTTTGACCCTCAATCACAGCGTTGACTCGTTTTTGTGGGCAGAAGGGTATCCTAGCTGTACTGCAGCTAAGGGAGATTATTCTATATTTGCGAGACTCATATAGAATACTATGGAAAGCAGCTTCTCCCCTCTTTAGCAATAGGGATCCAGGCTACTAAGCGGTCCATCTCTCAGCGAGACTAAGGGTAACCGTAACAAGAGCCATTTACAATGCTCTGATGGCTTGGCCTCAATTGTCCTTAGCCCAGTTTATCAGGTTTCAGGCGGACAACATCACCTCAGTGGCTTACATCAACAACCAGGGACGAACTCGGAGTTCCTTAGCCATAAAGGTGGCATGGATTATTCAGTGGGCAGAAGCTCACAATTGTTGTCTATTTGCCATCCACATTCCTGCAGTGAACAACTGGGAAGTGGATTTCCTGAGCAGACAGATATTTCATCCCGGGGAGTGGGCTCTCCATCCGGAGGTGTTCTCCAGGTTAACCCTCAAATGGGGGGTGCCGGAGTTGGATCTGATGGCGTCTTGGCAGAATGTCAAGCTTCCAAGGTACGGTTCATGGTCAAGAGATCCTCAGGCCAATCTGATAGATGCTCTGGTGGTTCCTTGACATTTCTAGCATACCCGTTTCCTCCGTTTGAGCTCCTTCCACGAGTTATTGCTCGTATCAAACAGGAGAGAGCATCAGTAATTCTAATAGCACCTGCATGGCATTGCAGGATCTGGTATGCAGACCTAGTGAAGATGTCCTCTCGGTCACCTTGGAGGTTTCCTCTGAGGAAGGACCTTCTAATTCAGGGTCCATTCCTCCATCCAAATCTCGTTTCTCTGAAGCTGACTGCTTGGAGATTGAACAATTAGTTCTGTCTATGAGTCGGTCATTGAGACCATGATCCAGATTTGCAAGCCTGTTAACCATAAGGTATGGCGTAAATACCTTTATTGGTGTGAATCTAAGGGCTACTCTTGGAGTAGGGTCAGGATTCCTAGAATTTTGTCTTTTCTCCAGGAAGGTCTGGAGAAAGGGCTGTCAGCAGGCACTGTTTGAGCCAATGCATTCCATAGATATTAAGTTGCTATCTCTTCTGCTCGGAGAGTTTTGGAACTCTCACCTTTGCAGTGTGATTTGCCTTACCTTATCTTTCATGCGGATAGGGCGGTACTTCGTACTAAATTGGGGTTTCTTCCTAAAGTGGTTTTGGATAGAAATATTAATCAGGAAATTGTTCCTTCTTTCTGTCCCAATCCTTCTTTTCATAAAGGACGTCTGTTGCACAACTTCGATGTTGTGCATGCTCTAAAATTCTACCTAAGGATTTTCGCCAGTCTTCTGCCCTTTTTCTTTGTCTCTATGGAAAGTGTAAGGGTCAAAAGGCTACTGCTACTTCTATTTCCCTCTGGTTGAGAAGTATAATTCGTTATACTTATGAGACTGCTGGACAGCAGCCTCCTGAGAGAATTACAGCTTATTCCACTAGGGCTGTCTCCTCTTCTTGGGCTTTCAAAAATGAAGCTTCTGTGGAACAGCTTTGCAAGGCTGCAACTTGGTCCTCTCTGCATACTTTTTCCAAAATTTCCTAATTTGATACTTTTGCCTCGGCTGAGGCCTCTTTTCGGAGAAAGTTTCAAGCGGTGGTGCCTTCTGTTTAGGTCTGCCTGTCTTGTTCTCCCTCCGTGTTCATTCAGTGCCCTCTAGCTTGGGTATTGGTTCCCACTAGTTATTGAATGACGTTGTGGACTCTCCATATCTTAGGAAATAAAACAAAATTTATGCCTACCTGATAAAAAAAATTCCGGATATAGAGAGTCCACGACTCCACCCTTTATTAAGTCAGTTATTTTTGACTAAACCTCAGGCACCTCTACACATTTGTGTTATTCCTTTTCCATTTTCCTTCGGTCCAATGACTGGGGATTATGGGTAGGGGAGTGACACTTAACAGCTTTGCTGTGGTGCTCTTTGCCTCCTGCTGGCCAGGAGTGATATTCCCGCTAGTAATTGAATGACGTTGTGGACTCTCCATATCCGGAAAGAAAGAAATTTATCAGGTAAGCATACATTTTGTTTCTTTCATGTAATTGGCAAGAGTCCATGAGCTAGTAACGTATGGGATATACGATCCTACCAGGAGGGGCAAAGTTTCCCAAACCTCAAAATGCCTATAAATACTCTCACCACACCCACAATTCAGTTTTTACAAAGTTTGCTTCTTATGGAGGTGGTGAAGTTAGTTTGTGCTAGATTTTTATGATTTCTTCTATGATAAACGCTTCTAAGCATTTTGAAGCCCAATTCCTCTGAGTACAGTGTTTGTCAGAGGGATGTGAAGGGAGTATCGCCTATTGATTTTATGGTTTTCCTTGCGGGAAATCTTTTCAAAGGTTCTCTGTTATCGGTCGTAGAGATTCATCTCCTACCTCCCTTTTCAGATCGACAATATACTCTTATATACCATTACCTCTGCTGATACTTCTTCAGTACTGGTTTGGCTATCTACTGCAGTGCTTTCCAAACTGTGTGTCGGGACACACTAGTGTGTCGGCAGCAGTGTGTAGGTGTGTCCCTGCTTCAGCACAAAAATGTTTTAATTTTTTTTTTTTGGTTTCTGACTTTCCGCCTGCCTGCTACACATCACGTGGTTGACACGTTATTGATACCTAGGGGGACACAGATCATCTTAACCTATTGGCACAGCTCAGTGGGAACTGAAACTATTCCCATTGGCGGTACATTGGCTCCTGACTGCACGTGTAGTCTCCTTAATCGGCTCGTGACTGCATGTGTAGCCAGTGAGTGGGACAGCAGTGTGTTTACAGCGCGGGCAGTAGTGCTTGATGATGAAATGCAAGTGTCTTTATCTAATATTACACCAAATATTCAGAAATTGTGTTCATCCCATCAACGTCATACAACCCATTAAAATAGTAAGTAGCTATTGGTGTTATTAAACTTTTTTTAATTCTTGCACATACATACTGTTACTTGTAAATACATTTAGTTATTATATAATTTATGTATGTGTCCGTATCTCTTAAAACAAGTTAGTTTAACCTCCTTTTTGCTAGTACAACTGAATTACTGTGTCGCAAAATGATGTAGGTCTAAAAAGTGTGTCACCAACATGAAAAGTTTGGAAAGCTCTGATCTACTGTATGTGGATGGGTGTCTTTCGGTAAATATGTTTTTCTTATTTAACCTCTTAAGGACATATGACGGAATTTTTCCGTCATAAAACAATTGAGCAAACTGAAAGCTGTGTCCTTAAAGGGTTAAGACACTCTCAGCTATGGTTTGGCGCTTTATGTATTAATATAAAGTTATAAATATATGTATTTTACTTATATTTGCCATGAGTCAGGTCTATGTATATTTCCTTTTGCAGACTGTCAATTTCAGTTTGGGAAGCATGTTTAGGAAGTTATTTGTCTTACCTGGGGTATAGTCCTTTTTTCAAATTGACTGTTTTTTATTTAAATTTTCGGGCAAAATTAGGGTCGCAAGGGCGCAAAATTCTGTTATTTATTGCATCATTCTTGGCATGAGAATTATTTTGGCGTGAAGGTACGTCTTTGATGAAGCAAGTTCGTCATTTCTGGTGTATTAGTTGATGCCAGGTTTCCTTGCACGAGGTTGCATCTGTTATGATGCGAGTTGCGTCATTTCCGGATGTTGTTGACGCCAAAACATTTTTCAATTTCCTTTTGCGTCATGCATCATACTTGCCGCCACAAAATTTAGTTTATTTTTCACCCCACTTCCTATATGCCTCTTTCCTTCTATATGCTCAGAGGGCTATGCTGTTTGCATTTTTTCCCATTCCTGAAACTGCCATATAAGGAAATTGTAAATTTTGCTTTAATGTTGTTTTTTCTTTTACATTTTGCAAGATGTCTCAATCTGATCCTGTCTCAGAAGCAACTGTTGGAACCCTGCTGCCTGATCACAGTTCTACCAAAGCTAAGTGTATCTGTTGTAAGTTAGCTGAGATTATATCTCCAGCTGTAGTATGTAACAGTTGTCATGATAAGGTTTTGCACGCAGAAAATGTTTCCATCAGTACTAGTACAGTTTCTGTTGTTCCTTCAACATCTAATGTACTTGATATCCCTGTTGATATGAAAAATGATATTGCTGATGCGATACAGAAGGCTTTCTATGCTATTACGCCTTCTAATAAACGTAAAAGGTCCTTTAAAACTTCTCATAAAATTGATGACATTTCTAATGACTGACAACAGGTTTCAGAGTAAGACCTCCTGTGAAGATTATTTCTCTCTCACGTTCCAGCAAATCCGGTGAAGGCTCAGGCTTTTCTGAAGTGTGTTTCAGATCTAGAACTTTCAGGGGTAATAATACCAGTTCCGTTTCAGGAACAGGGTCTGGGGTTTTATTCAAATCTATTCATTGTCCCAAAGAAAGAAAATTCATTCAGGCCAGTTCTGGATCTGAAGTTTTTGAATCGTTTTGTAAGAGTCCCAACTTTCAAGATGGTGACTATGAGGACTATCTTGCCTTTTGTTCAGCAAGGTCATTATATGTCCACATTAGACTTGCAGGATGCACATCTTCATATTCCGATTCATCCAGACCACTATCGGTTTCTGAGATTCTCTTTTCTAGATAAGCATTTCCAATTTGCTGCTCTTCCATTTGGCCTAGCAACAGCTCCAAGGATCTTTTTGAAGGTTCCCTATAATCAGAGAACAGGGTAGTGCAGTGTTTCCTTATTTGGTCAATATCTTGGTACTAGCTCAGTCTTTTCATTTAGCTGAATCTCACACAAATCAACTAGTGTTGTTTCTTCAAAGACATGGTTGGAGGATCAATTTACCAAAGAGTTTCTTGATTCCTCAGACAAGGGTCACCTTTTTAGGTTTCCAGATAGATTCAGTGTCCATTTCTCTGTCCTTAACAGACAAGAGATGAACGAAATTGGTTTCAGCTTGTCGAAACATTCAGTCTCAATCATTCCCTTCAGTGGCTATGTGCATTGAAGCTTTGTATGCTGAATCAATGGTGCAGGGATTATTCTCAGATATCACAATTGATATACTTAGATCCCAGCATTCAACTCTCTCTGACTTGGTGGTTAGACCATCATCGTTTAATTCAGGGGCTCTTTTCTTCGTCCTACCTGGACTGTGATCACAACAGATGCAAGTCTTCCAGGTTGGGGAGCTGTCTGGGGATCTCTGACAGCACAAGGGGTTTGGAAACCTCAAGAGGCGAGGTTACCAATATATATTTTAGAACTCTGTGCTATTTTCAGGGCTCTTCAGGCTTGGCCTCTGTTAAAGAGAGAACCATTCATTTGTTTTCAGATGGACAATATCACAACTGTGGCATATGTCAATCATCAGGGTGGTACTCACAGTCCCCTAGCTATGAAAGAAGTATCTCAGATACTTTCTTGGGCAGAATCCAGCTCTTGTCTAATTTCTGTGGTGCATATCCCAGGTGTAGACAATTGGGAAGCAGATTATCTCAGCCGTTGGACCTTACATCCGGGGGAGTGGTCTCTCCATCCAGATGTATTTTGTCAGATTGTACAGATGTGGGGTCTTCCAGAAATAGAACTGATGGCTTCTCATCTAAACAAGAAACTTCCCAGGGACATGTCCAGGTCCAGGGATCCTCAGGTAGAGATGGTGGATGCTTTAGCAGTTCCTTAGTTTTACCAACCTGCTTATATCATTCCGCCTCTTTTTCCAAGAGTCATCTCCAAGATCATTATGAAACAATTGTATGTGTTTCTGATAGCACCAGCATGGCATCCCAGGTTTTGGTATGCGGATCTTGTTCAGGTGTCCAGTTGCCAGCCTTGGTCACTTCCTCTAAGACCAGACCTTCTGTCTAAAGGGCCGTTTTTCCATCAGGATCTCAAATCGTTAAATTTGATGGTATGGAAATTGAACCCTTAGTCATAGAGGTTTCTCTGACTCAGTGATTGATATTATGCTACAGGCTTGTAAGTCTGTTTCAAGGACGATTTATTATCGAGTTTGGAAGACCTATATTTCATGGTGTTCTTCTCATAAATTCTGGCATTCTTTTAGAATTCCTAGAATTTTACAGTTTCTTCAGGATGGTTTGGATAAGGTTTGTCTGCAAGTACTTTGAAGGGACAAATCTCTGCTCTTTCTGTTTTATTTCATAGAAAAATTGCTAAGCTTCCTGATATTTACTGTTTTGTTCAGGCTTTAGTTCGTATCAAGCCTGTTATTAAATAAATCTCTCCTCCTTGGAGTCTTAATTTGGTTTTGAAGACTTTGCAGGCTCCTTATTTTGAGCCTATGCATTCTTTGGATATTAAACTACTTTCTTGGAAAGTGTTGTTTCTTTTGACTAGAAGAGTTTCCGAATTGTCTGCTCTCTTTTGTGAGTCTCTTTTTCTGATTTTCCATCAGGATAAGGCTGTTTTGCGGACTTTGTTTACATTTCTTCCTAAGGTTGTGAATTCTAACAACATTAGTAGGGAAATTGTTGTTCCTTCCTTGTGTCCTAATCCCAAAAATGCTCTTGAAAGATCTTTGCATTCTTTTGATGTTGTAAGAGCTTTGAAATATTATGTTGAAGCTACTAAAGATTTCAGGAAGACTTCTAGTCTATTTGTTGTTTTCTAGGAAAGGTCAGAAAGCTTCTGCCATTTCTTTGGCATCTTGGTTAAAGGGACAGTTCACCCAAAAACTTTCTCCCCTTTAAATTATTCCCAATGATCCTTTTTACCTGCTAGAGTGTATTAAATTGGTTGCAAGTAGCTCCTTTACTCATATTTCAGCATTTGAAATAGCTGATTTAGCTTGTGGTTTCCTAACCTATACTGAAAGTTTTGATACTGGCGTATATGCTATTGACAAGCCTAAGTTAACACAGCCAGCAGAAGAGATTATGCTCTCAGTGGGATGCAGGATAGTTAAGTAATAAAATGATAATTTTCCATTGTTTTCTCTATGTATTGAGCTTTGGTGTTCCAGACAAATATAAGATAAGGAAGCAAGTCTGTGTACACAAACTTAGAACATAATGAGATCTGATATTACCTGAAGCTCAACCCATTGTAATAGGCTGTGGTTTAAAAGCACAAAACCAGCTACTTCAGATACACAAATAAACCCGAAAATGCAATTTCTCAAATATTTTATACTCTGCAGTTGGTATAACAAGTCATTTTTTTTTATTTATTTTTTTTAATAGTTTTTATTGAGGCAAATAAAGTTGTGACATACAGACATAATAAAAAAAACAAAAACTAAATAGCGTCACAGAATAAGTGAAACTATAACATAAATAGTACTGATTTCCAGCATAAAGATAGAAGATGCAAAAAAAAACCGGTTGTAAAATCATAGTTAGAGTCCCAATCAAATGAAAACCTCGTAATTTTTTGTGTTATAACGCTTTTCCAACAGCTATTGAACTGTTACCTATAAATTTAAACATAGTCAGATAGGATTGCAAATTTAAACTAACTGTATATATATAAAACTTGATTAGCAATCATACATAGAATAAAAAAAAAAAAAAAGCTTCATGAATACTCAATCTAGGGCTTATTCTTTTTCACGAAATGTCAAGAATCCTATACATTCAATATGTTGTTACACATAAATAACCAGGAATGAAATAGAATCCACAGGATTGCTATCAGTATATGATTCTGTTTGCGGTATTTAACGAGAGAAACCGCGCAAACCACTGAGACTAATTACAAATCTCAGGGTGTAGAGGTGGGCGGGGGGGAATATAACAATAGGACTTTGTAAGCGGACTCTATGAGTCTATGAGTGGATGGCCTGTATGGGCAATTGTAATGGGCATATGTGATAATAAAACTCAAATATAGGCTGCTTAAGGGAAGCAATATGTTGTAGTGGGGATACTGATTAGGAGAAGAGGGGGGGGGGTAGTGTGCATATTTAAGTATCTATATATTTAGCAACTATAATAAGGATGTTGGGGAAAACCCATTTTTTTTATGAGCAGTTACATGTCACTGGGCTCCCAGATGTATATGTAGGTCTGCACCTAGTGAGGACGGTGGGAAAGGAGATCCTGCTGCCCCGGCCGCTGGCAGCCCGACCCTTATAGAATAATATCTATGGTGCTAGCCTAAAGGAGTACCTTAAGGGAAAGCTAGACCTTAGGATAACTTATTATTGTATAACGGTCTGTTAAAGAATACATAGGAAGCATTGCTTGAATGTAAAACAAGAGTTATCATATCATATTCATATAACAAGTCATTTAAAATACATTTATGGAAAAACAATTTTACAGTGTACTGTCCTTTTAAAGCTTATTTGGAGGCGAGACAGTCCCCACCTCAGAGGATCACAGCTCATTCTACTAGATCAGTCTGTATGGTCTTCTTTGCATACAGTTACTAACTTTTACCATTTTGATGTATTTGCTTCTTCTGAAGCAGTCTTTGGTAGAAAATTTCTTCAGGCAGCTGTTTCAGTTTGATTCTTCTGCTAATGTTTTAAGTTTTTTACTTTCAATTTATGAGAAAAACTTATTTTTTGTGGATATAATTTTTTCAGCGGAAAATGGCTGTATTTATTTTATCCCTTTCTGTGTACTTCCACATCTTGGATATTTCTATCCCATACATCACTAGCTCATGGACTCTTGCCAATTACATGAAAGAAAACATAATTTATGTAAGAACTCACCTGATAAATTAATTTCTTTCATATTGGCAAGAGTCCATGAGACCCACCCTTTTTCTGGTGGTTATGATTTTTTGTATAAAAGCACAATTATATTTCCAGTTCCTCTTTTAGTATGCTTTTTTACTCCTTTTTCTATCACCCCACTACTTGGCTATTTGTTAAACTGAATTGTGGGTGTGGTGAGGGGTGTATTTATAGGCATTTTGAGGTTTGGGAAACTTTGCCCCTCCTGGTAGAATTGTATATCCTATACGTCACTAGCTCATGGACTCTTGCCAATATGAAAGAAATTAATTTATCAGGTAAGTTACATAAATTATGTTTTTTATTTATTTTTTTTGTTTCATAGTATTCACAGTCAATTTAAACAGCGCATGCCCGCATCTCGTAGCCGCAGCAATATCCAACAGGACAACTTCCTTGTCAGAATTTGCTACATCTGAGTGTGCATGCTGCTGATTTACATAATCACATTCCACACATTAATATTTAACGTGGAGTGTGATTACATAATACAGAGCCTGCACAGTAAGAGATAGCAGATTCTGACAAAAGAGCAAATTCTGACAGAACACCGGCTCCTAAGCTTACATTCAAATAAAGATACCAAGACAACAAAGAAAAATTGATGATAGGGTAAATTAGAAAGTTGCATGCTCTATCTGAATCATGAAAGTTTGATTTTTGACTAGACTATCCCTTTAAATGTGAGCAGCATCTAAAAACTGTAAAATAGCTGACACAGGATGGAAATGGCTCAGCATTTAAAGGGTTAAAGAGACACAAGTCAGTTTTGCATTTCTTCGTAATGTACATCATCAGTGAAGCACTGGAAAAGTTCTGCATACAAAATAAATGTGTACAAAGCATTTAAAAGAATGATTTTATTATAGCATCAATTAAATATATTTAGAAATCTAGAGTAGGGATTTGCCCTTTAACCCTTTTCTGCCAGACAGTCCAGACAAAGTTCTGATGTAAACAATGTAAAAATTTAAATCACACGATTGATTTCAGTGATGAGATTGGGTCAGGGGGGAGTGCCTATGACGGTAGGCACGCCCTCCAGCCCACAATACCATTTAGGAAGCAGCTATGGCTTCAGTACAGGCAAACAGTTAGGACGTTCCATGCCGTCCTAACAGCATTAAACCCCAGCGCAGTTAGGATGGCATGGACCTTCCTAACGGTGGGAAGGGGTTAAAACCCTCTTAACTATGTTTATCTTCTCTCTTGATTGTGATCATTTAGAACCAAATGTAATTTAAAATAAACACTTTGATCAAAAGTTACAGCTCTGTGAAGCAGTTTGATATTGTAACATATTGCAGACCAGTGATACCAATGGTATAAAATCAGTGTAATGAACTCTTACATAATCGGCTAATAATTACTTTAAACCCCAGTTATAAGTGTAGACTTGCAAAAGCATCTGTATAATCACAGCTACAAAGTGATGCAGCTCTGTTACGTTAAAGGGACATGAAACCCATTTTTTTTTTCTTCATGATTCAGATAGAACGGTTTTAAACAACTTTCTAATTTACTTTTATTATTAAATTTGCATCATTATTTGTATCCTTTGTTGAAGGAGCAGCAATTCATTATGGGAGCTATCAGAACACCTAGAGAGCAAATGGAAAGAGGCATATATGTACAGCCACCAATCAGCAGCTAGTTCCCAGTAGTGCACTGCTGCGCCTGATCATACCCAGGTATGTGTTTCAATAAAGGATACCAAGCAAATTAGATATTCAAAGTAAATTGGAGAGTTGTTTAAAATTGCATGCTCTACCAGAGTGTGAGTTCCCATGTCCCTTCTAGAAATGTATATCTAATTGTCTTACTATGGGCCAGAGAAAACCTAATAAAGAACTCCGTGACATGCAAGCTTTATTCACTATAGACTGTGCTTTTTATATTTGTATTTTTGTGACCATGCTATTTAAGAATGCGTTGTTTATGTATTCTAATTTTGCTTTTTATTGCACGCTATGTAAAATGGGTCTCGCAGTGTCAGCAAGTCAGAAGGACAAGGGTGTATCTTGGGTGTGTGAAGTTCTCACAGTTCTTATTGTGTCCCTAAGTATTTATTTACCTCTGAAGATGATTTACCTTGCTGATTTGAATGCAATAACATGTACATGATTAGAAATGCAAATTGAATTAAACTAGTAATGTCACAAAACATAATTTATGTTATTTAAAGAAACTTGAGCAAACAACTTGATTACCTATATACAGAGGCTACTGGAATAATAAGTCTGTTTTTAAAGAGGCATTGTAAAGAAAAAAAATACAGGGGTTAATCACATATGTACATTCCTGCTCAGGAACTGCAATCTTTGCAGCTTCTGAGCTAAACACATCTGGTAATTTGTGGCGGTTAAACACATAGAGCTCCATAGTAAGTAGTATTAAAATGACTTGCTATAACACAGGGGTTCTTAACCTCAATTAGATGTTTTGATTGCACCTAAACAGCACAAATCTCACTAGTTGCAGCTAGCATGTGTATTTGTGATTTGTTAGTGTGTGTGTGTTTTTAATAAAGTTCAATAGTTTTATGAATTTAATTAACAGCAGCAGAGAAAAACATCACTCAAGATACTACATTATTATTCAATCCAATTATTAATATTGACTTGCAAATAAGAAAACAAAAGAGAGTAAAATAAAAAGTAGAGGAAAAAAATCACATACAAAATGCAGTGGCTACATAATTTTACCCTAAACGAAGTGCATGTTAATAAAATTCCAGTAAAATATTTTCTTGTTTCAAAAGTTAATAACCAAGTGAAAGTAATTATTCCTCAAAATAAAGATGAAACTATTATTTTATTCAAGAGAAAGGAAACCTAGATGTATGAGGTTATACCAGGTATAGTCACTATACTCTCTGAGCACCCTTAAAGGGACATGAAACCCAAATTTTTTCTCTCATGATTCAGATAGAAAATACAATTTTAAGCAACTTTCTAATTTCTATTATCTAATTTGTTTCATTCTCTTGGTATCATTTGTTGAAGAAGCAGCAATGCACTAATGGTTTCTAACTGAACTCATGGGTAAGCCAATAACAATCAATATATATATATATATATATATATATATATATATATATATATATATATATATATATATATATATATATATATATATATATATATTCAGCCACCAATCAACAGCTAGAACCTAGCTGCTCCTAAGCTTGCCTAGATAAACCTTTCAGCAAAGGATAACCAGAGAAGAAAGCAAATTAAATAATAGAAGTAAATTGGAAAGTTGTTTAAAATTGTATTCTCTAGCTTAATCATGAAAGAAAAAATGTGGGTTTCATGTCCCTTTAACCCTGGGAGATGTTGTTCCAAAAAAAATACTGAGTTTAAAACAATGTCCCGTTTATCATTTTTTATTTAAAGGGATAGGGACATCAAAATTAAACTTTCATGATTTAAATAGGACATGTAATTTTAAACAACTTCCCAATTTACTTTTATCACCAATTTTGCTTTGTTCTCTTGGTATTCTTAGTTAAAAACTAAAACTTGGAGGTTCATATGCTAATTTCTTAGACCTTGAAGACTGCCTCTAATCTGAATGCATTTTGACCACTAGAGGGTATTAGTTCATGTGTTTCATATAGATAACATTGAGCTCATGCACTTGAAGTGAGCAAGGAGTGAGCACTGATTAGCTAAAATGCAAGTCTGTCAAAAGAACTGAAATAAGGGGGCAGTCAGCAGAAGCTTAGATACAAGGTAATTACAGAGGTAAAACGTGTATTATTATAACTGTGTTGGTTTTGCAAAACTGGGGAATGGGTAATAAAGGGATTATCTTTCTTTTTAAACAACAAACATTCTGGTGTTGACTGTCCCTTTTAAGACAATTTTAAATTACTTTTATTTTCAAATGTGCTTCATTTTCTAAGTATCCCTTCTTGAACATAAACACGCACTTATCCTTCATTAGTTGGAGCTAGTTGCTGATTGGTGCCTGCACACATTTGTCTCTTGTATAACTAATATTGCTATGTGCAGGGTGCCTGAAGATGATTACACAGTATTAAGTGGATGGGAACAAAACTATAGAGTTTAGGTGAAAACATCCTATAATATAAAAGGCCAAGTGTGTTTATCCGAAGCTGTCATGCACAGTAGAGACAGCGCAAGGACAAACACACACAAACTAACCATCCTTATCAGCTATCCGGAGGGAGTGGGCAGGGCCAGACAGAGTGGGCTGAGCAAGGCGTGAGGGATGTGACCGGGTGTGGCGGGGGTGTGGTCTGTAGAGAGAGTGTGCAAAAGATGGGGGAGAGAGCGCAAAAGAGGAGGAAGAGGGGGTAGAGGGCGCAAAAGAGGGGGAGAGAGCGCAAAAGAGAGGGGGCAGAAACAGCGCAAAAGAGAGGGGGGCAGAAAGAGAGCAAAAGAGAGGGGACAGAAGGAGCACAAAAGAGAGGAGGGCAGAAGGAGCACAAAAGAGAGGGGGTAGAGAGAGCAAGAGCAAAAAAGAGAGGGGGTAGAGAGAGCGAGAGCACAAAAGAGAGGGGGTAGAGAGAGCGAGAGCACAAAAGAGAGGGGGTAGAGAGAGCGAGAGCACAAAAGAGAGGGGGGAGAGAGAGCGAGAGCATAAAAGAGAGGGGGCAGAGAAAGAGAGCACAAAAGAGAGGGGGATAGTGAGAGAGAGCAAGGGGTGGGACCGCTGTACTGCAAAAAATGGCCTGTGTACACGGCTTAAGGACTAGTCCATTCATGATCCCCATACATACCAAACTCAACTATGAGCTCAACTCCTACAATCCGGGAGCTATATTATGTGTAACATTATCTAGATTTCCCCATCCATAACTTAATTATAGTCCACTTAATTATAGTTTAGGCACACACAAACATAAAAAGGAGATGAAACTCCAGTTATATATGTGTAAATAATGTTACTTAGCGCTCTGTAATTGAAGCTCTACACATATAGCATGATTGAAGAAAATACGTCGGAAATTAATTATTTTTCAGTTGCTAAATAAATACATGCTTTTTATCTAAGTATTGTGTAGCGAAGCTAAGCCTTGCTATTTATATATGCACCTATTTTCTTATTTGTTTCTAGCAATGGATGTTTTTTTCAAGACTGATGAAAGACAAAGACTGGCAAAGGAAAGGAGGGAAGAAAGAGAAAAAATACTTGGTAAGTTTTTTATAAAAAACAATTACATTTTTATTATACATAATACAATTATTTTGTCTGATGTTCAAACTGATGTTTCATTTTGTTAATTTGAAAAGGAAGCACTTGGTCATAGTTCACATTTCACTGTTAAAGGGGACATGAAACCCAAAATGTTTCTATCATGATTCAGATAGAGCCTACAATTCATGCTAGTTTATTTTTGTTTGCTTGAAAAGTGAAAGCTGATAAATTGAAACCGAAACTAATACAGTCAGTTGTGTACTTCCTGCTAATTTTCATTGGCTGTCAAATACTTCCTGCTTATGTTTATTGGCTGATAGGTACAAATGCTTATTATACAAACCAATGAGCATTAATAAAAAAATACCTAATACCCAATGAGCTTTAGTAGGAAGTACACAACTGATATTGCTGTCTTAGTTTTAGATATGCACGAGTTGTTTCCCTTTTTTATGAAAATATTAATATTAGTCTTCTGTGTAGCTAGTGCACTTATATAATTAATTTATTTTCTTTGTGTATGAAACCACAGTAGATGGATAGGTTGCAGAGGGACTCTATCCTCCAATTGATGTGAAGCATTGATTTTTAATAGGATGAATGTGCAGTGTTAAATTGCTTGAAGAGACCAGATCTGCTGTATTAATCCAATATGTCATTTTTTACATTATATCTAGTCCAGCAACAAAAATATTTACACAGAAATAACAATATTTAATGTAACTTCATAAAAATAATGCAATATAATTGATGCTAAGTAACCACCAGTGGTACACTCTTTAAAAAACAATATAAAAAGCAATATAGATAGTTGGACTGTCCAGTAAGATGATTAACCAGATGGTGCCAAACAGCAAACTCAAAAAAGTATTTGTGAAAGAAACATCTTAGTTCAATATACACGTTTGAGTGGCTACAGGTAATGAATGAGGGCAGTCGGCTTAGAGACAGTACATAAGAAAGTACAAACACTGAATCTTCGGTCTAACACGCTGCTACATTACAAGAGTTAGATCAGCAGTACAGTCCCATTCATTTGGCTACAACCATCTACTGTGAATCGCCTCCAACGGTCTAACAATCAACCTTCTGGGCCGGGTCTAGGATCTACCTTTTAGGTGTCCGGTCATCCTGCTGTGGGTCTCCTGCGATATCCACCAGCTTAGTTTGGCATGTAGCGGTTATTCTTCCTTCCGTATGGAATGATCACATGGTCAGTTTAAACCAATCAGATTGAGGTTCTCACGCTGTCAGCCACACGGTTGCCGATTTTTGAAAATTTCTCACAGAGTGCTCTGTTTTTTTGAAAGTCTTTCAGATAAAGACTAGAATGTTCATCTACACGTTTCAGCCTTCACACAGGCCTTTATCAAGATGATTTTTGGTTTCCTGTTCAGTCTTTAAAAAAACCTTTCAATTTCCTGTTAGCCAATCAAGCTGCATCGATTCCTTGGCACATCAAATTCATACAAATTGTCCGATCTAGAACATATATAACTAATATTATATATAAGCATATGGATGTATACTAGGAAATTATTACTAGACACAAAAGAAATCAAAATATATCTTATAATAAGATGTTTATACATAAAGTATAACAAAACTTTTAAACTTTTACTGTTAAGGAGGCAAAATGCTATTCTAAAAATTATGTGAAAACATATGTAAAAGAAGCTTTTAAATTTGTTTTTAGAAGATTTAAATTCTAATAATCTAGGCTTGAAATTTACGACTGAGATAAGTAGTAAAAATATCAATTTTTTTATCTAGAGATAAGCATCATTGAACAAGAAATTCAAACCAAAACCTTCTTTAAGAAGGTTGACGCTAATAATTATGTTCATATTGAAAGCTGCCACTTGTCGAAATGGGTAGAAAACATACCGAAAAGCCAGTTTACTAGGATTAAGAAAAATTGTAGTAATATAGAAGATTTTGAAACAGTCATCAATCCTGAAGAATAGATTTTTAGGAAAAGGGTATGATGAGAATAGAGTAGATAAAGCACTAGAAGAAGCAAGAATTAAGGATAGAGAAAAATTATTAATAAAAAAAAGATAAGAAAATTATTAACCAAGAAGAGAAACTAAACATTCCATTTATAACAAGATTTAATGCTCAACATGGTCATATCAAAAACAATTATAAATAGACATTGACACCTGATACAAAAAGACCATATCTTGAGAAACCATGTCACGAAACATCCTGAATTATTTTTTACTAAAGCTAAAAATATAAAAAATAGCATAGCACCAAGCGAGTTTAATAAAAGGATAAATATGATTGACACAGATTTATCAGGAAAGAAAATAACAGGATACTTCCCATGCTATAGCTGTATATCTTGTAAATACAGCACAAAACTCAATAGTATTAATTCTACCAGTGGGGAATACACCCATAAAATTAAAGATGTAATTAGATGCAGTGATAAGGGTGTAATTTACATTCTTCAGTGCTCTTGTAATAAACAATATTTGGGTCAAACTCAAAGGAACTCAAAGGAAACGGAGGGATAGATTAAGGGATCATATAAATAATATTAAGAATGGCTTTGAAGGACATTCAGTATCTAAATCTAAGGAATGTCATGGTGGGAGTGCAAAAGATCTCCGCTGTTGGGGTATCAAAAGAGTCAAAAGAGATAGTAGAGGGTGGGATTTTGAATAATTGATATTATACAGTGAAGCAGAATTAATTTATAATTTTGGATCTATTATACCTGAGGGACTAAATGTAGAATTAGATCTTAATCCTTTTGTTAATTAATGTATTTGTATAACCACTTGGGACAAAAGTATAAACAATAATCTTATTTAAATATTTTTTAGGAATTTTGTAGGGAAATTTTTGGTAATTTAAAAAAAAAAATGTAAATTTTTTTTAGGGAATTTTAAGGGTTTTTTTAATAAAAGAATCTTTTTAAGGAATTTATATCTGTTGTTTTGATAAAATGTATTGATACATTTTTCATGATTAGGGAGTAGGATGTTAAAGCTTCTTTTACATATGTTTTCACATTAGTTTTAGAATAACATTTTGCCTCCTTAACAGTAAAAGTTTAAAAGTTTTGTTATACTTTATGTATAAACATCTTATTATAAGATATATTTTGATTTCTTTTGTGTCTAGTAATAAATTCCTAATATACATCCATATGCTTATATATAATATTAGTTATATATGTTCTAGATCAGACAATTTGTATGAATTTGATGTGCCAAGGAATCGATGCAGCTTGATTGGCTAACAGGAAATTGAAAGGGCTTTAAAAGACTGAACAGGAAACCAAAAATCATCTTGATAAAAGCCTGTGTGAAGGCTGAAACGTGTAGATGAACATTCTAGTCTTTATCTGAAAGTCTTTCCAAAAAACAGAGCACTCTGTGAGAAATTTTCAAAAATCTGCAACCCTGTGGCTGACAGCGTGAGAACCTCAATCTGATTGGTTTAAACTGACCATGTGATCATTCCATACGGAAGGAAGAATAACCGCTACACGCCAAACTAAGCTGGTAGATATCACAGGAGACCAACAGCAGGACGACCAGACACCTAAAAGGTAGATCCTAGACCCGGCCCAGAAGGTTGATTGTTAGACCTTAGAAGCGATCACAGGAGATGGTCGTAGCCGAATGAATGGGACTGTACTGCTGATCTAAGTCTGGTAACGTAGCAGCGTGTTAGACCGAAGATTCAGTGTTTGTACTTTCTTATGTACTGTCTCTAAGCTGACTGCCTAAGACGTTTCTTTCACAAAGACTTTTTTGAGCTTGCTGTTTGGCACCATCTGGTTAATCATCTTACTGTACCACCGATGGTTACATAGCATCAATTATATTGCATTATTTTTATGAAGTTACATTAAATATTGTTATTTCTGTGTAAATATTGTTATTTTTATGAATTAGTTCCATTTTTTTGCACACATTGTATACCAAGCTTTTTTAGCGCAGCATACGCATTTTATTTTATCTATACTCCCCTGAATTGCCTTCAGAGTGCTTTTCAAAATTTGATGTTTGCTGGTATTTGTATAGTGTAAGAGAGTTTATACCTTTCCTGTGTATAATAAGTTTGCCCACAGCCCCAAACACTTGTACTGTATTTATTTAATTATGATGCATTTAATTTATTTTTCTCATAGCAAGCTAAATATGTTATCACTAGCAGCTTTCCACCAGCAAGTAGGAAATATTGCAGAGACAGGTTTTCGTTAACATGTATGTATGATAGTGCTATATACCATAGAACACACTCAGCTTTTATACAATCCCTTTATCAGCTGACAGAGACCAACAAATACTAGAAAAAGAGAGACGGGCAAAGCTGCAATATGAAAAACAGATTGAAGAACGATGGAAGAAGCTGGAGGAGCAGAGAATGAGAGAAGAGCAGAGAAGAGCTGCTGTAGAAGAGAAAAGGAAGACGAGGCTCCGCGAGGAGGAAGTAAGTAGGCTGGGGTTTTATTATAGTCCTAGCTGAGCACACATTTCCAGTGACCAAACATGCAGGATAACATGGACTATGTCTATCTACCAACGATAACAGCAAATACTTGTGTTTAAATGGGGGAAACTGGGGCTGCCAAGTGTCTAATATTGAACTGAACAGTCCAGTATTTCAGCTGACTCTGCAGTGGTATATATGACTGAGACCTGACTTAGGCACATGACTAGAGAGCTATATATATTCTGTAGGTCTGATCCGAGGGCTGGTATAAATTTGTAAAATAGCGTAAATAACGCTCCACAATTCACTAAGGAAGTGACTTTGTCTAGTCTCATAGAAAAGGATTTTACGATCAGGACATTTTAGGATCAATACTATTTAAAAGAAAAGACTATTCCTTCACATACACTTCTATTTTAAGTGAACATTGTTTTATACAGAAATGATCTACTATATGGTATTGATTGGAGTTTTATAGGACCATATATATATTTAAATAATTTGTTTTTAGTGGATGTATATATAAATTATTGTGTTTATATGTTTTAGGAATAAATATTGTATATAATGTATTAACCCCTTAATGACCACAGCACTTTTCCATTTTCTGTCCGTTTGGGACCAAGGCTATTTTTACATTTTTGCGGTGTTTGTGTTTAGTTGTAATTTTCTTCTTACTCATTTACTGTACCCACACATATTATTTACCGTTTTTCTCGCCACTAAATGGACTTTCTAAAGATACCATTATTTTCATCATATCTTATAATTTACTATAAAAAAAATTATAAAATATGAGGAAAAATTTAAAAAAACACACTTTTTCTAACTTTGACCCCCAAAATCTGTTACATATCTACAACCACCAAAAAACAACCATGCTAAATAGTTTCTATATTTTGTCCTGAGTTTAGAAATACCCAATGTTTACATGTTCTTTGCTTTTTTTGCAAGTTATAGGGCCATAAATACAAGTAGCACTTTGCTATTTCCAAACCACTTTTTTCCAAAATTAGCGCTAGTTACATTAGAACACTGATATCTGTCCGGAATCCCTGAATATCCCTTGACATGTATATATTTTTTTTTAGTAGACATCCCAAAGTATTGATCTAGGCCAATTTTGGTATATTTCATACTACCATTTCACCGCCAAATGTGATCAAATACAAAAAATTGTTCACTTTTTCATAAATTTTTTCACAAACTTTCGTTTTCTCACTGAAATTATTTACAAACAACTTGTGCAATTATGGCACAAATGGTTGTAAATACTTCTCTGGGATCCCCTTTGTTCAGAAATAGCAGCCATATATGGCTTTGGCGTTCGTTTTTGGTAATTAGAATGCCGCTAAATGCCACTGCGCCTCACACGTGTATTATGGCTAGCAGTGAAGGGGTTAATTAGGGAGTTTGTAGGGAGCATGCAGGGTTAATTTTAGCTTTAGTGTAGAGATCAGCCTCCCACCTGACACATCCCACCCCCTGATCCCTCGCAAACAGCTCCCTCCCCTCCCCCACCCCACAATTGTCCCCGCCATCTTAAGTACTGGCAGAAAGTCTGCCAGTACTAAAATAAAAGGGTTTTAAAAAAAAAAAATACATTTTTTTTAGCATATTTACATATGCTACTGTGTAGGATCTGCCCTTAGCCCCCAACCTCCCTGATCCCCCCAAAACCGCTCTCTAACCCTCCCCTCTGCCTTATTGGGGGCCATCTTGGGTACTGGCAGCTGTCTGCCAGTACCCAGTTTGCAAAAAAAAAGTGCTATTTTTGGTTTGTTTTTTGTTTTTTCTGTAGTGTAGCTTCCCCCCCCACACAGACAAACCCCCACCACCTTGCTGATCGTTTTTTTGTTTTAAATTTTATTGTAGCATTTTCTGTAGTGTAGCGGTTCCCACCCGCTCCCTCCCGTGCACGCGCGTGCGCCCATGCGCGCGCCCCCGGCCATCCCCGCCCACGATCCCGCCCCCCTCCACATCACCAGGGCCATCGATGGCCGCCACCCGCCTCCCGGTCCGGCTCCCACCCACCAACGCAGTGAGCCACCGATCTCCGGTGCAGAGGGGGCCACAGAGTGGCTCTCTCTGCACCGGATGGCTTACAAAGGTTATTGCAGGATGCCTCCATATCGAGGCATCACTGCAATAACCGGAAAGCAGCTGGAAGCGAGCAGGATCGCTTCCAGCTGCTTTCCACACCGAGGACGTGCAGGGTACGTCCTCAGGCGTTAACTGCCTTTTTTTTGAGGACGTACCCTGCACGTCCTCTGTCGTTAAGGGGTTAAATGCATTATACTTAGTATGTATTCTCCATTATACAAATAGTTTTTTTTAACACCAATCCTATTGGAGATATCTTTGCAGTAAATAATTGCCACTTGGGGAGAGTGAGCATTGTTAGGATTTGAGCTAAATTTGTGTATAGAAGTTACTAGGATATTGTGTACTTATAAATATATATAAACAGAGGCTGTAGGTAATGCGGTCACACTTGTGTTATGATCATGACCCTAACTAACTGCAGAATTCAATTTTTATGGTTCAGACAGATCATGTGATTTGAAAATACTTCTATTATTATATTTACTTTGTTCTTTTGGAATTATTTGTTGTAAATCATACCTAGGTCACATATGTGTTCAGCTAGGTACCAGAATAGCATTGCTGCTCTTGAGCTGCCTTTTGTGTTAAACTCATAATTATATGCAAGTAACAGTTCAATAATGAAACGTTTTAACACATTAGAGCATTTTCTTCTTGCACTTTTATGTCCCTTTTTGTGTGTGTGTGTGTGTGTGTGTGTGTGTGTATGTATCTATATATATATATATATATATATATATATATATATATATATATATATATATATATATATATATATATATATATATATATATATAATGCTCAAATAACAAAGTATTGCAGTATGCAGTGATACATTTTTTATTGGACTAACATAATATTTCAAAGACAAGCTTTCGAGAGTTTTCCTCTCTTCCTCAGGTCTAAAGCAATACTGATCAATCTGATATAGATACACATCACATACAACAAATAGAAGGGAGGGAGGGGGGTGAGAGGGGGTTATAAAAGCAGAGAATGTGTCTGAAGGAGAAAATAGCTGAGAATAGCCAGAAAGAGTAAATAAACAGAGAGTAAATAGGCAGGATAAAAGGAAAAACCAAAGGAAAAAGAAACCAATATAGGACAATAAGATGAGAGATTATAGAAAGTTTTCATAGTGCGTGAGAAAGCCAGAGTCTACATTAAGTCCTTCATTTCTGGTGTTGAAATGTGTGATCATTTTCATCTCAAACGTCTTTCGTTCATGAGAGTCTTTGAAATTCCCTTTAAGAACTTTAATCCTGAGGTTAAGGATGGAGTGACCAGTCTGGGTGAAGTGATGACCAACAGGGGTACAATATTCATTTTCCTTGTGGTTTTTGATCGAGTGTCTGTGTAGATTCATTCTGAGATGCAGCTTTAGGCCAGTTTCTCCAATGTAGCAACCTCTGTCACACGCTGTATACTGTATCATGTACACCACATTAGCAGATGGGCATGAATAGGATCCTTTAATATTATATGATGTGTTATTGTGTCTGGCTGTGTTGTTGTCACATATATGTTGACACAGTTTGCAGAGTGATTTGTTGCAACGTGCAGTGCCATTCTGTGTAAGCTTCTGTTCTGTGGTTAATTTGCTGCGGACCAATCTCTGTCTCAGGTTAGGCGGTTGTTTGAATGCTAGTATGGGGGGTTCAGGAAATATTTTTTTGAGTGTGGGGTCCTCTGAAATTAGTGGTTTTAGCTCTTTAATAATTTTGCGTACTCCTTCCAGAGTAGGGCTGTAAGTGACTACTAGAGGGGTTCTTGTTTTATTTTCCTTTTCTTTGTATTGGAGGAGCCTTTTCAGTGGTGTTTTTAGAGCAGATTTGATTTTTTTTAGATATTGTCCTTTCCTTGTAGCCCTTTTGCCTAAATGACTCTGACAGTGTACTCAGTGGCGGCTGGTGACTTTTGAGGATGGGGGAGCACTAGCCCCGCCCCTCAGATGGCTCCGCCCATTTTAGTGTGTGTGTATGTATGTATGTGTATATATATATATATATATATATATATATGTGTGTACATACATTTATATATCTATACATGCTTTCAGTCAGTGGAAATTAATATAATATACAGTATATACAAAATCAGTAAAAGCATAACCAACTTCACTGTTTTAATGCACAAAGTATTTACTAAACTTGTCAAGTTTTTTTCTGCACTCATGACTGTGTGTGTTTGTGTTCAGCCTTACAGACATGGCAGGGGAGTGGTACTTTTCGCAACAGGGCAATCCCTAATTTTAAACGAACTAAATAATTAAATAAAATACATTGTCAGATGATGGCGATCCCCACTGATCTCTGGCTAAATGAATGGGATTGCATATATTCCTTATAGCACATCAAGTAACCTCATATAGAGCATATTAATCACCTTCACGTATAACACAAAACCCTGAAATGATTAGGAAATAACTGCACAACAAGTGATTTTATGAATGTGGGGAGATCTGCTACTTCTGTATCTAAGTTCCAGAGCTGCCTGTTGCTTTTCCTAGTGAGATAAGACTTCCGCCACTCTACAGGTGGACAAGACAACCATAACAAAACCTTAACCAACACAAATCATTTAGCAGATCCCGACTTCGGAACACAGAGGTGTTTAGCTGTAACTATGGAGGCCTCTCCCGAGACACAACACCGGGAACCAAAAAATGAACCGTGAGCAACAGGTAAAATAAGCACCAAGCTCACCTTAGCCTCTCGCACTTAATTCAACTTTCAAGGGGTTCTCTCAGCTCTCCGCTGTCAGTCTTCCCAGTCCCTATGTATAATGACAGCCTAGGAAAGTCGGTATCGTGACGTTCTCTGTCTGCGCTGGGAACGTCAGGTCAGGATAATGACGCGATGCCTTTAGGGCAGACTCCAAGCTGGAAATGTGCGCATGCGCACACTGGAAAGTCCGCTCCAAGACGGTGCGCATGCGCACAACCTGAGACCGAGTAATGCAGGCATGCAGTTTTGCCCTAAGTAACTTAGGGCAAAACTGCATGCCTGCATTAGTACCTAATCTGTTACTTAATAATATTACTAGATTCAAAATTAAAGAAATAGGCAAGTGTGTATAGCCCTGAATGTGACAAAATGGTATCAGAAATATTTTTCTGTTTTCAGGAATTCACACACAGCATCATCATGGGACTGTAGTATTAAAGGCAAGCGCGGCTCTCAAGACTCAAAATATAATATAGAGACAGCACCTGTCTGTGACACACAGCTCTTAGTGTGCGAGTGTCACGTGACAGCTGGCTCCCGCACACTAAGAGTTGTGCGATTAAGAAGGCTATGGGCTGGCCTGTAGGTGGCACTGCAGTCAATGCAGTTTTAAAGTGGAAAGGGATTTTGCCTATACTTCTATCTATCGCACTGCACAGCATGTGCGATAGATAGAAGTATAGGCAAACAGCGCTTTCCACTTTCAGCCTTAATAATTAAAAACTGAAATTTTAATGTTTTTAGTAAAATATGCAGTGAAGCCTGGGAGATTTTTTTTATTTTTATCAGCAAAAAAAGTTAAAAAATGTATATTGTTTTTTTTTTATTTCTCACTTTCTTTCATGTAATTAGCAAGAGTCCATGAGCTAGTGACGTATGGGATATACATTCCTACCAGGAGGGGCAAAGTTTCCCAAACCTCAAAATGCCTATAAATACACCCCTCACCACACCCACAAATCAGTTTTACAAACTTTGCCTCCTATGGAGGTGGTGAAGTAAGTTTGTGCTAGATTCTACGTTGATATGCGCTCCGCAGCAGGTTGGAGCCCGGTTTTCCTCTCAGCGTGCAGTGAATGTCAGAGGGATGTGAGGAGAGTATTGCCTGTTTGAATTCAATGATCTCCTTCTACGGGGTCTATTTCATGGGTTCTCTGTTATTGGTCGTAGAGATTCATCTCTTACCTCCCTTTTCAGATCGACGATATACTCTTATATATATACCATTACCTCTGCTGATTTTCGTTTCAGTACTGGTTTGGCTTTCTACAACATGTAGATGAGTGTCCTGGGGTAAGTAAGTCTTATTTTCTGTGACACTCTAAAGCTATGGTTCGGCACTTTTTTATAAAGTTCTAAATATATGTATTCAAACATTTATTTGCCTTGACTCAGGATGTTCAACATTTCCTTATTTCAGACAGTCAGTTTCATATTTGGTATAATGCATTTGAATATATCATTTTTATCTTACCTTAAAATTTGACTTTTTTCCTGTGGGCTGTTAGGCTCGCGGGGGCTGAAAATGCTTCATTTTATTGCGTCATTCTTGGCGCGGACTTTCTTGGCGCAAAATTTTTTTTTCTATTTCCGGCGTCATACGTGTCGCCGGAAGTTGCGTCATTTTTTACTTTTTTCGCGCCAAAAATGTCGGCGTTTCGGAAGTGTCGTCATTTTTGGCGCTAATAGCATTTAGGCGCCAAATAATGTGGGCATCAATTTTGTCTCCACTTTATTTAAGTCTCATTATTTGTTGCTTCTGGTTGCTAGAAGCTTGTTCACTGGCATTTTTTCCCATTCCTGAAACTGTCATTTAAGGAATTTGATCAATTTTGCTTTATATGTTGTTTTTTCTATTACATATTGCAAGATGTCCCACGTTGCAACTGAGTCAGAAGATACTACTGGAAAATCGCTGCCTGGTGCTGGAACTACCAAAGCTAAGTGTATCTGCTGTAAACTTTTGGTAGTTGTTCCTCCAGCTGTTGTTTGTATTAAATGTCATGACAAACTTGTTAATGCAGAAAATATTTCCTTTAGTAAAGTACCATTACCTGTTGCAGTTCCATCAACATCTAATGTTCAGAGTGTTCCTGATAACATAAGAGATTTTGTTTCTGAATCCATTAAGAAGGCTATGTCTGTTATTCCTCCTTCTGGTAAACATAAAAAGTCTTTTAAAACTTCTCTTTATACAGATGAATTTTTAAATGAACATCATCATTCTGATTCTAATGATTCTTCTGATACAGAGGATTCGTCTCAGAGGTTGATGCTGATAAATCGTCATATTTATTTAAAATGGAATTTATCCATTCTTTACTTAAAGAAGCCCTAGTTGCATTAGAAATTGAGGATTCTGGTCCTCTTGATACTAAATCTAAACATTTAGACAAGGTCTTTAGATCTCCTGTGGTTATTCCAGAAGTGTTTCCTGTTCCTATTTCTGAAGTAATTTCCAGAGAATGGAATAATTTGGGTAATTCATTTACTCCTTCTAAACGTTTTAAGCAATTATATCCTGTACCGTCCGACAGATTAGAGTTTTGGGACAAAAACCCTAAAGTTGATGGGGCTATTTCTACCCTTGCTAAACGTACTACTATTCCTACGGCAGATGGTACTTCCTTTAAGGATCCTTTAGATAGGAAAATTGAATCCTTTCTAAGAAAAGCTTATCTGTGTTCAGGTAATCTTCTTAGTCCTGCTATATCATTGGCTGATGTTGCTGCAGCTTCAACTTTTTGGTTGGAAACTTTAGCGCAACAAGTAACAGATCATGATTCTCATAATATTATTATTCTTCTTCAACATGCTAATAATTTTATCTGTGATGCCATTTTTGATATTATCAGAGTTGATGTCAGGTTTATGTCTCTAGCTATTTTAGCTAGAAGAGCTTTATGGCTTAAAACTTGGAATGCTGATATGTCTTCTAAATCGACCCTACTTTCCCTTTCTTTCCAGGGTAATAAATTATTTGGTTCTCAGTTGGATTCTATTATCTCAACTGTTACTGGTGGGAAAGGAACTTTTTTACCACAGGATAAAAAATCAAAAGGTAAAAACAGGGCTAATAATCGTTTTCGTTCCTTTCGTTTCAACAAAGAACAAAAGCCTGATCCTTCATCCTCAGGAGCAGTTTCAGTTTGGAAACCATCTCCAGTCTGGAATAAATCCAAGCCTTCTAGAAAAGCAAAGCCAGCTTCTAAGTCCACATGAAGGTGCAGCCCTCATTCCAGCTCAGCTGGTAGGGGGCAGATTACGTTTTTTCAAAGAAATTTGGATCAATTCTGTTCACAATCTTTGGATTCAGAACATTGTTTCAGAAGGGTACAGAATTGGTTTCAAGATAAGACCTCCTGCAAAGAGATTTTTTCTTTCCCGTGTCCCAGTAAACCCAGTGAAAGCTCAAGCATTTCTGAAATATGTTTCAGATCTAGAGTTAGCTGGAGTAATTATGCCAGTTCCAGTTTTGGAACAGGGGCTGGGGTTTTATTCGAATCTCTTCATTGTACCCAAGAAGGAGAATTCCTTCAGACCAGTTCTGGATCTAAAAATATTGAATCGTTATGTAAGGATACCAACATTCAAAATGGTAACTGTGAGGACTATCTTGCCTTTTGTTCAGCAAGGGCATTATATGTCTACAATAGATTTACAGGATGCATATCTGCATTTTCCGATTCATCCAGCTCACTATCAGTTCCTGAGATTCTCTTTCCTGGACAAGCATTACCAGTTTGTGGCTCTGCCGTTTGGCCTAGCTACAGCTCCAAGAATTTTTACAAAGGTTCTCGGTGCCCTTCTGTCTGTAATCAGAGAACAGGGTATTGTGGTATTTCCTTATTTGGACGATATCTTGGTACTTGCTCAGTCTTCACATTTAGCAGAATCTCATACGAATCGACTTGTGTTGTTTCTTCAAGATCATGGTTGGAGGATCAATTTACTAAAAAGTTCATTGATTCCTCAGACAAGGGTAACCTTTTTAGGTTTCCAGATAGATTCAGTGTCCATGACTCTATCTTTGACAGACAAGAGACGTCTAAAATTGATTTCAGCTTGTCGAAACCTTCAGTCACAATCATTCCCTTCGGTAGCCTTATGCATGGAAATTCTAGGTCTTATGACTGCTGCATCGGACGCGATCCCCTTTGCTCGTTTTCACATGCGACCTCTTCAGCTCTGTATGCTGAACCAATGGTGCAGGGATTACACAAAGATATCTCAATTAATATCTTTAAAACCGATTGTCCGACATTCTCTAACGTGGTGGACAGATCACCATCGTTTAATTCAGGGGGCTTCTTTTGTTCTTCCGACCTGGACTATAATCTCAACAGATGCAAGTCTTACAGGTTGGGGAGCTGTGTGGGGGTCTCTGATGGCACAAGGGGTTTGGGAATCTCAGGAGGTGAGATTACCGATCAATATTTTGGAACTCCGTGCAATTTTCAGAGCTCTTCAGTCTTGGCCTCTTCTGAAGAGAGAGTCGTTTATTTGTTTTCAGACAGACAATGTCACAACTGTGGCATACATCAATCATCAAGGAGGGACTCACAGTCCTCTGGCTATGAAAGAAGTATCTCGAATTCTGGTTTGGGCGGAATCCAGCTCCTGTCTAATCTCTGCGGTTCATATCCCAGGAATAGACAATTGGGAAGCGGATTATCTCAGTCGCCAAACGTTGCATCCGGGCGAATGGTCTCTTCACCCAGAGCTATTTCTTCAGATTGTTCAAATGTGGGAACTCCCAGAAATAGATCTGATGGCTTCTCATCTAAACAAGAAACTTCCCAGGTATCTGTCCAGATCCCGGGATCCTCAGGCGGAGGCAGTGGATGCATTATCACTTCCTTGGAAGTATCATCCTGCCTATATCTTTCCGCCTCTAGTTCTTCTTCCAAGAGTAATCTCCAAGATTCTGAAGGAATGCTAGTTTGTTCTGCTGGTAGCTCCAGCATGGCCTCACAGGTTTTGGTATGCGGATCTTGTCCGGATGGCCTCTTGCCAGCCGTGGACTCTTCCGTTAAGACCAGACCTTCTGTCGCAAGGTCCTTTCTTCCATCAGGATCTCAAATCCTTAAATTTAAAGGTATGGAGATTGAACGCTTGATTCTTGGTCAAAGAGGTTTCTCTGACTCTGTGATTAATACTATGTTACAGGCTCGTAAATCTGTATCTAGAGAGATATATTATAGAGTCTGGAAGACTTATATTTCTTGGTGTCTTTCTCATCATTTTTCCTGGCATTCTTTTAGAATTCCGAGAATTTTACAGTTTCTTCAGGATGGTTTAGATAAAGGTTTGTCCGCAAGTTCCTTGAAAGGACAAATCTCTGCTCTTTCTGTTCTTTTTCACAGAAAGATTGCTAATCTTCCTGATATTCATTGTTTTGTACAAGCTTTGGTTCGTATAAAACCTGTCATTAAGTCTATTTCTCCTCCTTGGAGTTTGAATTTGGTTCTTAGGGCTCTTCAAGCTCCTCCTTTTGAACCCATGCATTCATTGGACATTAAATTACTTTCTTGGAAAGTTTTGTTCCTTTTGGCCATCTCTTCTGCCAGAAGAGTCTCTGAATTATCTGCTCTTTCTTGTGAGTCTCCTTTTCTGATTTTTCATCAGGATAAGGCGGTGTTGCGAACTTCTTTTGAATTGTTACCTAAGGTTGTGAATTCCAACAACATTAGTAGAGAAATTGTGGTTCCTTCATTATGTCCTAATCCTAAGAATTCTAAGGAGAAATCGTTGCATTCTTTGGATGTTGTTAGAGCTTTGAAATATTATGTTGAGGCTACTAAGTCTTTCCGAAAGACTTCTAGTCTATTTGTCATCTTTTCCGGTTCTAGAAAAGGTCAGAAAGCTTCTTCCATTTCTTTGGCATCTTGGTTGAAATCCTTAATTCACCATGCTTATGTCGAGTCGGGTAAAACTCCGCCTCAAAGGATTACAGCTCATTCTACTAGGTCAGTTTCTACTTCCTGGGCGTTTAGGAATGAGGCTTCGGTTGATCAGATTTGCAAAGCAGCAACTTGGTCCTCTTTGCATACTTTTACTAAATTCTACCATTTTGATGTGTTTTCTTCTTCTGAAGCAGTTTTTGGTAGAAAAGTACTTCAGGCAGGCGGTTTCAGTTTGAATCTTCTGCTTATGTTTTCATTAAACTTTATTTTGGGGTGTGGATTATTTTCAGCAGGAATTGGCTGTCTTTATTTTATCCCTCCCTCTCTAGTGACTCTTGCGTGGAAAGATCCACATCTTGGGTAGTCATTATCCCATACGTCACTAGCTCATGGACTCTTGCTAATTACATGAAAGAAAACATAATTTATGTAAGAACTTACCTGATAAATTCATTTCTTTCATATTAGCAAGAGTCCATGAGGCCCACCCTTTTTGGTGGTTATGATTTTTTTGTATAAAGCACAACTATTCCAATTCCTTATTTTATATGCTTTCGCACTTTTTTTATCACCCCACTTCTTGGCTATTCGTTAAACTGATTTGTGGGTGTGGTGAGGGGTGTATTTATAGGCATTTTGAGGTTTGGGAAACTTTGCCCCTCCTGGTAGGAATGTATATCCCATACGTCACTAGCTCATGGACTCTTGCTAATATGAAAGAAATGAATTTATCAGGTAAGTTCTTACATAAATTATGTTTTTTTTTTTCCTATCAGGGGTCAGGGGTTCCCAGGGGTTTTTCCAGGGGGTTCACTTGCTCAAGTGCTCCTATAGAGGAGCCTCCACTGAGTGTACTCAGGTGCTGATCTCTGTCTTTTGTGTCAGAGCAAATGCGGTGATATCTGATAGCTTGGCTGTAGATGATACCTTGTTTGATGTGATTGGGATGGAAGCTGGAATTGTGGAGGTAGCTGTACCTGTCTGTTGGTTTTCTGTATATTGATGAATGAAGGATGCCATTGGTGACAGTTATTGTGCAGTCCAAGAAATTCACACTATTATTTGAAAAGTCCGTTTTAAGGTTTATTGACGGGTGAAATTAATTAAATGATTTGTGGAAATCTAAAAGGCTTTCTTCTCCTTCTGTCCATATTCTGAAAATATAATCGATGTAACGATAATATGTATAAGGTTTGTGGGGCTGAGTACATAAGAATCTGTATTCTAGGTCAGCCATGAAAAGATTAGCGTATTGGGGTGACATTTCCGTGCCCATCGCTGTCCCTGTCATTTGTAGGTAGTAATTGTTGTTAAAATTGAAATAGTTGTGTGTGAGTATAAATTCTATAAGCTGGGCAATAGTTGCATCATATTTGTGTGTTGGTTGGTGGGATGAGAGAAATTTGTCTTGAAATATTATGTTAGTCCAATATGAGAGAGATTGAGTGAGAGAGAGAGATTGAGTGAGAGAGAGAGATTGAGTGAGTGAGAGTGAGATTGAGTGAGAGAGAGAGATTGAGTGTGAGAGAGAGAGTGAGAGATTGAGTGAGAGAGAGATTGATTAATTATAGGCTGATTGGAACAGCCAATATGATTTTAGCAGCTCTAATATATATGTACAAAAGAAAAATGAGCCAGTAGAAAAAATCCACTGGATCACTCCTAGGCGCTTATTATCAAGATAATATTATGCCACAATGTATATATTATTTAACCAGCACCTCATATACAATAATCTAGCAAGATAAATCCAGCCGCCAAAACCCAAATAGCAGGAGCAGGGTGGCGCAGAGAACCAAAAGCTAGAGAACACAGTCAATGTACAACAATGTAAATATAGAACAGCAAATAAGATAAAATATAATAAAAAGTATTACATACACAAAATCAAATCTATTCTAATATATATGTGTATATATATCAGGGACGTGCACTCATAGGAGGCAGGGGAGGCAGTGCCTACCCTGCCATATGTGGCCAAAGCTTAATTAAAAAAAACTAAATATTTCCCCCCCATGTAATGCTATGGAGAGGCAGGTACAGGAACGCTTCTCTCCATTGCAGTACATGGGTCAAAGGAAAAGCTGTGCTGCAGCGCCACCTGTGTTCTGTCAATATATTAGCAGAGAGAGAGAAAAAGGAGATAATGACTCATTATCTCCTTTTTATTAATATAAACTTTTATAAAAGCAGCACATATTAAAAACACAATGCAACAGCTTTCAATTGATTTGTGAATTATAAGTTAACAGCAGTCTTTAAATAAATGGAGACACAGAGAAAAATAAAAATAGATACTGCATCCTCTGACTGAACAGACATAACATATATGGAGTCTGTACCTAATTAAATCAAATAACCATGAAAAAGGGAGGCTTAGCAATATTCAATGTCAAAAACTTTAATTTAAATAATGTGGACACTGCACACTTAACTTCAAACTCTGGGTTTTAAATTATGGATTTAAATTTGAATTGACCCTTTGACTTCCTGTCAGTATTGGGTTATGCTCACTTACTGTCCCCCCTGCTAATGAGCTGTATCTGAACACAATTTGTGAATCACAAGAGATGTAGAATACTAGCTTCACAGGTACTCATATTTATAGGCTCATTTGGATTTTCTTAACTGTACGCATAAAGCCCGTGACACACTGCATCGCATCGCTTCTGAAGTTCAAATATTTCATCTCTGAGCGCTTAGCTACGCGACCTGACGCAGCAGAGTGCTCAGAGATGAAAATGCAAGACACACTGAGCGCGCACAGCTGCATCTACACGCTGCGCGTCGCTCTGCTTGCAGTGTGTCACAGCCTTAAAACTCTAACTTAAACTCTTTAGGCATTATATATCTACTGTTTACATGAGTATGTTGCATATTTAACTCAAATTGAAGTATATATTAATGTTATATATCTATTGTTTAACATGAGTATGTAGCATATCTTACACAAATTGAAGCATATTCTAATATTATATATAAAGTATAATACTCATGTATAAATATAGCAAGTTTGAAAGTATAGTATTGGGTATAATGTTTCAACTACTCAGATAAATGTATTTTGCTCTTGTCTGCATAAATATAAAAGTTCAGGTAGTTATAATTCAAGATGTGTAATATCCCTTTAAGATTTTTTTTCTTAAAAAGTGACATAAACAGGTGCAAAGGTAAGCAGTGACTAAGTGTGCATGTGCACGAAACGCGTCTGCCCTTTGCATCTGTTCATCTACCATTTCTTTTGATATTGACCGATTTAGTGTTTTTATACTTGGATTTAATAAACAGTTTTATACTTTTTTACTGATGGGCTCAGAGCGCTTTTTCTCATTTTGGATTTCTCATTATTTTTTGGCGTGTATGCAGACACGCTGAAGAAAGCAGCCATTGCCTGTTTTGGGAATTGTTACCCTGCCCACTCTCTATTGAGCCTAGAAGATTACTTGAGAAACAAGACTCTTTTTGTGCGCTTTTTCTCATTTTGGATTTCTCATTATTTTTTGGCGTGTATGCAGACACGCTGAAGAAAGCAGCCATTGCCTGTTTTGGGAATTGTTACCCTGCCCACTCTCTATTGAGCCTAGAAGATTACTTGAGAAACAAGACTCTTTTTGTGCGCTCCGTTGTGCAGGTTTGTGGTGTGTGTATATATATATATATATATATATATATATACACACACAGATACAGTATCTCACAAAAGTGAGTACACCCCTCACAGTTTTGTAAATATTTTATTATATCTTTTTAAGTGACAACACTGAAGAAATTACACTTTGCTACAATGTAAAGTAGTGAGTCTAGAGCCTGTATAACAGTGCAAATTTGCTATCCCTTCAAAATAACTCAACACACAGCCATTAATGTCTAAACCGTTGGCAACAAAAGTGAGTACACCCCTAAGTGGAAATGTCCAAACTGGGCCCAAAGTGTCAATATTTTGTGTGGCCACCATTATTTCCAGCACTTTCTTAACCCTCTTGGGCATGGAGTTTACCAGAGTTTCACAAGTTGCCACTGGAGTCCTCTTCTACTCCTCCATGACGACATTGCAGAGCTGGTGGATGTTAGAGACCTTGCGCTCCCCCACCTTCCGTTTGAGGATGCCCCACAGATGCTCAATAGGGTTTAGGTCTGGAGACATGCTTGGCCAGTCCATCACCTTTACCCTCAGCTTCTTTAGCAAGGCTGTGGTCGTCTTGGAGGTGTGTTTGGGGTCGTTAACATGTTGGAATACTGCCCTGCATCCCAGTCTCTGAAGAGAGGGGATCATGCTCTGCTTCAATATGTCACAGTATATGTTGGCATTCATGGATCCCTCAATGAACTGTAGCTCCCCAGTGCTGGCAGCACTCATGCAGGCCCAGACAATGACACTCTCACCACCATGCTTGACTGTAGGCAAGAAACACTTGTCTTTGTACTCCTCACCTGATTGCCGCCACACATGCTTGACACCATCTGAACCAAATAAGTTTATCTTGGACTCATTGGACAACAGGACATGGTTCCAGTAATCCATGTCCTTAGTCTGCTTGTCTTCAGCAAACTGTTTGCGGGGATTCTTGTGCATCATCTTTAGAAGAGGCTTCCTTCTGGGATGACAGCCATTCAGACCAATTTGATTCAGTGTGTGGCATCTGGTCTGAGCACTGACAGGCTGTTCCCCCACCTCTTCAACCTCTGCAGCAATGCTGGCAGCACTCATATGTCTATTTCTTTCCTAAGATATGGTGACTCCACAACATCATAAATTACTAGTTGGACTATCACTCCTGGCCTGCAGGAGGAGGCAAAGAGCACCACAGCAAAGCTGTTAAGTATCACTCCCCTTCCCACAATCCCCAGTCATTTTCTTTGCCTTGGTGCATGGAGGAAGTGAACTTTTGGTGTCTGAAGAAAATTGACTTTCCTTCGCTTCAAGCAAGTTTTTTGGGTCTAGCAGTACTCCACGTTAGTCTCTTAAGTAGGGCAGTGGTGGCTTTAAATAAGTTAAGAACTTGTAAGGTGGGCCTTGCTGCGTTTTCCTAACATATTTGCTGCCCATGTTATAGAAAGCCAGAGTAGGTTTACTCTGTTCATTCTTTTTCTACGGGTCTCTGTGAGGAGTGGCATCCTCTCACGCCTTGTAAGCTGTCCTCCTGCTGGACGGCTAGATGTGCAGGTAAGTGCCTTTTGTCTTCTGGGGCTAGGAGGCTGGCACTGAAGGGGTTAAGTACCCTCTGCTCTTAATGTGGATCAAAAAATCCTTAATGGAGGATGGTTTATGGCAGTGAGCAGGCACTTTAATTGCATGTGACTATGAAGACTTAGGGGTTAACCTCCTTCACGGAAAGGAAGGGGTTAACCATCTATGGGGGCTCAGACCACATTTTTTATAAGAACTTAGTTCTCTTAACTAAACTTCTAGTTATCTAGATTTTTAGAGTAGGATATTTTTTTGCCGTAGCTAGAGTTTTTTTAGAAGATTGTATCTCTGTTTGTTCGTGTTTTCATTAGGGGTTAATTTACACTATTTCATTTATCTGCTGCCTTTAGGTGCAGGACTATTGACTCTTTGGCAGCTCTTCTAGGTCCCAAATAGTGTAAAGTTGTGGATGGCGGGGACTGTTAGAGCACAATCTTTCATAGTGGCGCCATTCCTATGGGACTGGACAGGTGTTACGCTTTTTGAAAAGCGCAGCAGTGCCATTGTAATTTGTCTTGTTTGCCCTGCAGGAACTCCTCGTGAAATTAGAGGAGCGCTTTATCCTATATGTTTTATAATTCTCTCAGCGGAATTAAGCACTTCATCCCATGCAGATTTCTTAGCCCTGCCTCCTTCTCGGGAACTTGTCGGGCCTGGATTTGTAACTCCGCCTCGTTCTCCGGCTGAAAACTGAGCGGAGTTATTATTCTGTCTGTTTCAGCTAGATTAGCAAGCACAAAGATGGATATTGTAATGGGAAAGTACATTATGTCCCATTCTGAGTTATATCTCAGTTTGAAGCAAAGTTGAGATTTGCCTTCTAATAAAGTGAGCTTTGCGTGCAGTATGGTTCTTTCAGTAACGCTTTGAGCAGAAACGTTAATTTTTTTAATGTTTATGTACCTTTAAATCCTTAAGTTAAGGGTTTATTAAATAAAATGTTTATTGGCTCTTGAGGAACTAATTGTTTTATTAAGCACATATGTCCCTTATATTTAGAATAAATCTTTTAAAGAAATAAGATATTCTTTTTAGAACCTTTCGCCTCTAAGGATAATTTTAGACAGATTAAAATGTCTATGTTTTTCTGTGCCACTTGTTTAGCAAATGCTATTGAATGTACAGATATGTTGTTGCCTTTGAGCCTCATGTCTCCCAGGATGATGCTGTTCAGGCAATGCCAAAGCTTTCTCCTTAAATGTCCCAAGCCTCTTTGGCATCACATGCAGTGCCCTGCGGTTCCTCTCAATCTCCCGGAGGAGTTTATTTGCCTACAGATTTTTCAGCTCAGTTATCCTCTGCGATATCTGCGACTTTAGATGTTTTTTCCTTACCTACAGGGAAACGCAAGAGGACATTCTGCTACACATTGTGCTCTCTCTCCTAAGTCTGGTGAGGAGGATTCGCTGGTAGTTTCTGAGGGTGAAATCTCAGATTTGGACAGTATAATTCCTTCATCTGATGCTGAAGTGATCTCCTTCAGATGTATGCTTGAACACCTCATGTATTGTTAAAGGAGGTTTTGGCTACTTGGATGACACAGATAACCCTGTCGTTGTCAACCCTTGGAAGTTTAGTAAACTTATCATTATGATGTTCCTTCCTATGTGGAAGTGTTTCTAGACGTGCTATGGGGATTTTTCCAGGATAGGAGAAGCTAGGGATACCTTTCTTCATATCTACCGTCTTTTAAAGGATTTTTCCTTCCTAAGATCGGGAGAGTCCATGGCTTAATTCCTTACTGTTGGGAAATGCAACACCTAGCCACCAGGAGGAGGCAAAGACATCCCAAAGGCTTAAATATCCCTCCCACTTCCTCATTACCCCAGTCATTCTTTGCCTTTTGTCACGATAGGCGGTGGTAGAGAAGTGTCAGAAGATTTGGAGAGTCCTGAAAAAAGGATATCTGCTCTTCGAGATAGGATGGAGTTTTATGTAGTCATGTCAACCTCTCAGTGAGAGTATTGATGAAAGAGTCTGGAGATGCAGGGAAAGTTTTTCTGTGAAACAATCCAGACTACTGCTTACAGCTCTTAAGCAATCAGTGTTGACAAGTTTCACTGCCTGCTTTCTCTCACTCAAGTCAATGTCAGGAGTGCTGCTATAAGACTGTCACACTTGAGAGGCTGTGTTCTGTTCCACAGCATGGATCCTGGAGGTTTCAATTTTTTACACATAAAATGCTATAACAGGGTCAAAGTGTGGCTCCTTTATACCTTGATAGAGTCCAGGGTTAATATCCTCTGAGGGGGGTTTATTGAACATTTGGGGTTAATTAATCAGTGTATTAATTATTTACATGCTACTTGGTGGGATTTTATTTCTGGGCTAATAGACTGTGTGTTTTTGGCTGGAACAAACAGGTTTCACTTTAATTTTTGAAGGTGTTGCACAGCTCCTATTAACTTGCTGTACTTTTCATAGCATGTGGTCTATGTTCATTTCCTCTATTCCGGCTGAGACTTGAACCTGAGGAGAGCATTTCCTTTGTTAACTGTCTGGGTCTAGGAGGTGGTGAGTACCCCAGCCATTGGGAGTATATAAAAAAAAAGTTTTTATTTGTGTCCTTCTGTGGGTATGACCTGAGCTATGGAGGACTCTGACATGTTAGATGGTACTTCTTCTCTACTAAATCCACCATCCAGAAGGGGGGCCTTCTTCTTGCAGACTTTGCAGCGCAGTTACAAACGGCAGTGTCTGTGGCCCTCTCTTGCATTACCTCGCTCTAAGAAATAGAGGAGAAAGGTTAAACATAGCTCTCCTGACCTGGAATCATGTAAATATTTATCGGATTTAGCTATTATGTCCCAGTTATCCGATGATGAGTTAACCTCTGTAGCTTCAAAGGGTGAACTTTCGGGGTTGGAGTCCTTAGTGTCTAAGCCTCCTGCTGAGGAGGAACCATCCTTTTAGATTAAAAATTGAGCACTTGCAGTTTTTTGTTCTGTCTACGTTAGAGGTTCCAGAGGCCGCGCTGCCTGAAGAACCTATGATACCTAAATTAGACAGAGTTTACGAAGACAGGAAAGTTCCTTTGACTTTTTCTGTATCAGTTAAAATGGCAAACATTTTTAACAATGAATGGGAAAGAATTGGATCTACCTTTTTCCCCTTGTCTACTTTTAAAAAAGTTTGTCCCGGTCCTGGACTGTCAACTGGATTTGTGGGGCTCCATTCCTAATGTGTATAGTTCTATCTTTTCGCTTGCTAAACGTACTACTATACCTCTTGAGGATAGTTGTTTGTTCAGAGAGTCGATGCATAAGAAAATGGAAACCTTTCTGTGAAAGATGTTTCAACATACAGGATTTTTTATTTCAACCGGAGGCTGCAGTTGCCGCACTTTCCGGAGCAGCTACCTACTGGTGCGACTCTTTGTCGGAACTCATTGAGGTGGAGTCTCCCCTCAAGGATATTTGACAGAATTAAAAGCTCTGAGAATTGCTAATTATTTGCCTAAATGCAAAGGCCTCTGGCTTTGCGGCCCTAGCCTATCGGGGGCTCTGGTTGAAGTCTTGGTTTGCGAATATGACTTCTAAGTCCAGACTCCTTTCTCTTCCCTTCAAGGGAAAGTTTTATTTGATCCAGACCTGGACTCCATTATTTCTATGGTTAACGGAGGCAAGGGTGCCTTCCTACCGCAAGATAAGAAGAACAAGTCTAAGGGATGACAATCTTCAAATTTTTGTTCTTTTCATTCTGACAAATCCCAACGACAACAATCTTCCAAGTCCAAGCAATCCAAGAGTACTTGGAAGCTGGCTCAGTCCTGGAATAAGTCCATGCAGAATAAGAAGTGCGTTGAAAACAAATCGTCATGAAGGGGCGGCCCCCGATCCTGGATCGGATTGTGTAGGGGCAGACTGTCTCTTTTTTCAGACGCTTGGTTCAGGGACGTACAGGATGCGTTGCTCCTGGAGGTCGTACTCAGGGATACAAGATAGGCTTTAAATCTCATCCGCCCAGGGGCAGATTTCTACTCTCAAACCTGTCTACAGACCAGAAAAAATGGATGTATTTCTAGGGTGCGTTCGGGACCTATCCTCCTTAGGAGTTGTTGTCCCGTTGCCTATCAGAGAAAAAGGTTTGGGGTTTTATTAAAACTTTTTCGTGGTCCAAAAGAAGGAAGGAACTTTCCGCCCCAATTCCTGACCTAAAGTGCTTAAACATATTTCTCAGTGTCCCTTCCTTTAAGATAGAGATAAGATCCATCCTTCCTTTAGTTCAGGAAGGCCAGTTCATGACCATTATAGATCTGAAGGACGCTTACCTTCATGTTCCAATCCACTGGAAACACTTTCAGTTCCTGAGGTTTGCATTCCTGGAACAGCACTTCCAGTTCATTGCCCTTCCGTTTGGCCTAGCTACTGCTCCAAGAATACTCACAAAGGTTCTGAGGGCTCTTCTAGCAGATGCCAGAACTCAGGGTATTATAGTAGCCCCATACTTGGACGATAACCATCTTGTTGTCTTACGGAAGGATACTCGGAGTCCCTTCTTTTATTCATCAAAATCTAGATTCTCTGAGGCTGACTATGTGGAGATTGAACACTTAGTCTTAGCTAAGAGAGGTTTCTCTGAGAGTGTTATTGATACTCTTATTCATACTCGTAAACCAGTTACTCAGCATGTGTACCACAAAAGGTGGAGGACCTACTTATTCTGGTGTGAAGAGCGTGTTTTTTTCCTAGCAAAGAGTTAAGGTTGCCAGGATCTTATCTTTTCTCCAGGATGGACTGTAGAAGGGCCTTTCTGCTAGTTCCCTGAGAGGACAGATTTCGGCCTTGTCGGTTTTATTGCACAAGAGGCTGGCTGAGCTTCTAGGCGTGCAGTCCTTTGTTAAGGTTCTGATTAGGATCAGACCTGTGTTTAGATCTGGCGCTCCTCATTGGAGTCTAAATCTTGTTCTTCGTGTTTTGCAACAGGCTCCGTTTGAGCCTCTGCATTCCGTTGACTTTAAATTGTTATTTTGCAAGGTTCTCTTTTTTAATGGCTATTGACTCTGCGCGCAGAGTTTCTGAGATCTCTGCTTTGCAATGTGGGTTCCCTTATCTGATTTTTCATGCAGATATGGCAGTTTTACGTACTAAATTAGGTTTTCTTCCTAAGGTTGTGTCAGATTGCAACATCAATCAAGAGATTGTGGTTCCTTCCTTGTGTCCTAATCCTTCTTCATCAAAGGAACGTTAACTTCACCATTTGGATGTGGTTTGCGCCTTGAATTTCTTTCTTCAGGCTACTAAGATGTTTAGACAATCCTCCTCTTTGTTTGTTGTCTATTCGGGGAAGCGTAAGGGGCAGAACGCTTCTTCGACTTCCCTATCTTTTTGGTTAAGGAGTGTCATCCGCTTGGCAGACATCATCCTCCTGAGAGGATAACGGCTCATTCCACTAGAGCAGTGGCTTCCTCTTGGGCCTTTAGGAACAAGGCCTCTATGGATCAGATTTGTACCTGGTCCTCCTTACATACTTTTTCAAATTTTTACTAGTTTGATGTTTTTGCTTCGGCTGAAGCAGCTTTCAGGAGAAAAATCTTGCAGGCTGTGGTTCCCTCAGAATAGTGTCAGCCTCTTCCTTTTTGTTCCCTCCCATTATTCATTCAGTGTCCTCTGGAGCCTGGGTATAGTTTTCCCAACAGTAAGAAATGAAGCCTTGGACTCTCCCTATATTAGGAAGGAAAACATAATTTATGCTTACCAGATAAATTCCTTTCCATCCTGGTAGGGAGAGTCCACGGCCCCCGCACGTTTTTTCTTTTCTAAGGGTGGCCCCCTATTATTTCTTATTTTTCTGGCACCCTTTATACCCCGATATTTCTCCTACTTTTCCTTATTTCCTCGGCAGAATGACTGGGGTAATGAGGAAGTGGGAGGGATATTTAAGCCTTTGGCTGTGGTGTCTTTGCCTCCTCCTGGTGGTCAGGTGTTGTATTTTCCAACAGTAAGGAATGAAGCTGTGGACTCTCCCTATCCGGAAGGAAAGGAATTTATCTGGTAAGCATAAATTATGTTTTTCTGGTACTGACACCATTACATGCACAGTGTCTTAATTAGAAGGGACTTTTTCTACTAAGGCTCATAGAACTTCGATCCCTATAGAGGATAGTTGCTGCTTTACGGATCCATGGTCAAGAAGCTGGAGGTTTATTTGATCATCTAGGTTTTCATGAAAACCTGCAGTTTTGTATTGCCACTGTGTCAAGTACGGCATCTTTTTTGTGCTATGCCTTGTCTAATTGGACTTGCTGTGCTAGCCCGCGGGGGCGCTGTGGCTGAAATCTTGGATCAGCTGAAAAGCCTACCTGTGCCTTACTGGTATAGTCTAGCTTCTACAACACTTCAAATGCAAGTTCAATATACAAATGACTTAGACATGTGTCTCCTGTGGCCATATTTGGAATATATTTATAGTTACCTCCAAGTCCAAGCTTCTGGCGCTTTCATACAAGGGTGAGATCTCCTTTGGAACTGGTCTGGCAGACTTATCTTCTGACTTTACGAGTGGAGAATGGTTTTTCTACCACTCGTTAGGAGGAATAGACTATACTGCAGGGACAGTCCAGTCTTCTAGAGACCCAATCAGTCTTGGTCCAGGGTGAAGCAATCTAAGCTTTCTTCCCAGGGGCACATTTCTTCTTTCTTGAGTATCTGCAGTCCAGGTATGATGAGAGGCATTCTTGAACTGGGTGCAGGACCTTCCTCCCTGGGGATGATAGTTCCAGTTCCAGTAAGGGAATAGTGTCTAGTATTATTCACAAGTTTTTCAGAGTACTGTCCTTCGAAATGGAATTAAATTCTTCTTTGGTTCAATAGGGTCTGTTCTTGATGCACATAGACCTGAAAGATGTGTTTTTTCATGTTCCCATTCTTCGGGATCTTCTCAAGTTTCTGAAATTTGCCATTCTGGAAAGACTCTTTCTGGTCTTGCACTTGCAGGGGTGCACTTCCTGGACAATATATGGTTCTGGTGCCATCCTTCCTTTGAGCAATTTCTCATTCAAGAGATCTTGTCTTTTCTTTGTTCCATGGATGGAAAGTGAATCTGGAAAGCAGTTCCCTTGTTCCAGCGACAAGGGTGATTTTCTTAGGAACCAGGTTAGATTTTCTATCTATCAGATAATTTTTCACAGAGGTCAGAAAGTCAAACCTTTTTTCTTCCCTCTCTCAGCAGTCTACTGTTCGGCCATCAGTGGTTAGCTGTTTGGAGGTAATTGATCTGATGGTTCCATGGACGTTTTTCTTTTGTTCTATTCCATTTGAGAGCTTTGCAGTTTTGCATGTTTCCAGAGACCTTCCTGAATGGTTGTGACCATGGATGCCAGCCTGTTGGGCTGGGAGCAGTCTGGGACTCGTTAAAGGTGCAAGGACTATGGACTCAAGAGGAGTCAGCTTTCCTCTTAAACATCTTGGAGTTGAGAGTGATTTTCAATGCTCTGATGGCTTGGCCTCAGTTGTCCTTAGCCCAATTTATGAGGTTCCAGTCGGACAACATCAACTCAGTGGCTTACGTTATCCACCAAGGAGGAACTCTGAGTTCCTTATCCACGAAGGAGGTAGCTCGGATTGTTCGGTGGGTGGAAGCTCACAATTGCTGTCTATCTGACACCCCATTCCAGGAGTAGACCACTGGAAAGTGGTTTTCCTGAGCAGACAGACTTTTCATCCCGGGGAGTGGGCTTTCCATCCGGAGGTGTTCTCTAGGTTAACCCTCGAGTGGGGGGTACCAAAGTTGGATCTGATGGCGTCTCGGAGAACGCCAAGCTTCCTAAGTATGGTTCAAGGTCAAGAGATCCGCAGGCCGCCCTGATAGATGTTCTGGCGGTTCCTTGGGATTTCAGTCTGGCATACCTGTTTTCTCCGTTTGCTCGTATTAAGCAGGAAAGAGCATTGGTGATTCTAATAGCTCCTGCGTCGCTTTGCATGATTTGGTATGCAGATCTAGTGAAGATGTCATTTTTTTCCACCTTTTGAGATTGTCTCTGAGGAAGGACCTTCTAACTCAGGGTCCATTCTTTCATCCAAATCTCATTTCTCTGAAGCTGATTTCTTGGAGATTGAATGCTTAGTTCTGTCTAAGCGTGGTTTTTCTGAGTCGGTCATGATTCAGACTCGCAAGTCTGTTACTAGAAAGATTTTCCATAAGGTATGGAGTAAATATCTTTATTGGTGTGAATTCAATGGCTAATCTTGGAGTAGGTTCAGGATTCCTAGGATTTTGTCTTTTCTCCAGGAGGGTCTGGAGAAGGGATTGTCAGTCAGTACTCTGAAGGGTCAGATTTCTACGTTATCTGTTTTGTTACTAAAACGTCTGGCGGACGTGCCAGATGTTCACCCTTTCTGTCAGGCCCTGGTCAGAATCAGGTCTGTGTTTAAGTCTATTGCTCCTCCTTGGAGCCTTAACCTTGTTCTTAAAGTTTTACAGCAGGCTCCGTTTGAGCCATTGTATTCCATAGATATTAAGTTATTACCTTGGAAGGTTTTGTTTATTTTTTTGCTATCTCTTCTGCTCGGAAAGTTTCAGAACTCTCTGCCTTGCAGTATGATTTTCCTTATCTTATCTTTCATGCTGATAAGGCGGTTCTTCGTTCTAAGTTAGGTTTTATTCCTAAAGTTGTGTCAGATAGAAATATTAATCAGGAAATTGTTGTTCCTTTTCTATGTCCTAATCCTTCTGTGCATAAGGAACGTTTGTTACACAACGTGGATGTTGTACGTGCTTTAAAATTTTGCCTTCAGGCGTATAAAATGTTTTGCCAGTCTTCTGCCCGGTTTGTTTGTTTGACTGGAAAGCGTAATGATCAGAAGGCTACTGCTACTTCTCTTTCCCTCTGGTTGAGAAGTATTTTTTTTTTTATAATATAATTTTTTGTTGATACTTATAGATATTACAACAAATTAAATGTGTTCAAACACAACAAAAACAAAGAGTAGTAGTAGAGATATACAGACCATTATGAACGTTACAACATATTAGATATATTCATGAACAAGGTATACAGAGTAAGAGGTAAATTAGTAGCCTGGAGATATATTGTCATAAATTGCATGTTTTGTTCTGTAAGATACTTTGCTAAGTAGACTACATAGTTTGAGTCAGATGAATATTATGAAGTATATACATGGAGGTAATTGTGCTAAACTAGCTGAAATGAAGTCTCAGTTTTCTTATACGTACATAGGAGCACCTGTGAGATTAAGGAGTATTGAGAGCTGCTGAATATTGTGTAAGTCCTCTATCAGCTTGGTAGATATGATACAACAGCTGGGTTGTTGTCCGTCGCCATCTTGTACATGCGCATCTCTAATTGTAGCCAGGAGATCATCAAACTGTCCTTCGATCTTGCAATCTAGTTCCTCAAGTAGAGTGGAAATGGTTATATAAAACTCCTCCATCTTGGAAAAATAGTAAAGAAAGCTTTACCAGGCTAGTTATCAAGCCGGGGGGGGGGGGGGGAGTTAGAAATGTAACTTAGGCCGTCAGCACGTATCTCTCTTAGTTTGGGTCTGTTGGTAACAGGATCATGATTATAAAAGTGACATCTGACTCCAAAACTTATTTTCAATTGATATTCGTAGCTATATGAAAAGATGGCGAGATAATCAGTAGATTGTTTATATTGCCTTGGGAGCTTCTGAATTCGACGTCTGAACATGGCTGTGGCTTGGACACGCCCCCAAGGTTGAGAAGTATTATTTGTTTAACTTATGAGACCACTGGCTAGCAACCTCCTGAGAGAATTACAGCTCATGCACGAGGGCTGTTTTCTCTTCCTGGGCTTTCAAAAATTGAAGCTTCTGTGGAACAGATTTGCAAGGTTGCAACTTGGTCTTCTCTACATACTTTTTCAAAATTTTACAAATTTGATACTTTTGCCTTGGCTGAGGCTTCTTTTGGGAGAAGGGTTCTTTAAGCGGTGGTGCCTTCTGTTTAGGTCCGCCTGTCTTTTTCCCTCCCTAGATATCTGTGTCCTCTAGCTTGGGTATTGGTTCCCACTAGTAATTGATGATGACGGGGACTCACCATATCTTAGGAAAGAAAAGAAAATTTATGCTTACCTGATAAATGTATTTATTTCCGGATATGGTGAGTTCACGACCTCACCCTTAAAGGGACACTGTACCCAAATTTTTTTTGTGTGTGATTTAGATAGAGCATGCAATTTTAAGCAACTTTCTAAGTTATTTCTACTATCAAATTTTCTTCATTCTCTTGGTATCTTCATTTGAAAAGCAAGAATGTAAGTTTAGATGCCGGCCCATTTTTGGTGAACAACCTGGGTTGTCCTTGCTGATTGGACAGGACCAATAAACATGTGCCCTCCAGGGTTCTGAAACAACAATTGGCTGGCTCCTTAGCTTAGATGCCTTCTTTTTTAAATAAAAATAGCAAGAGAACGAAGAAAAATTGATAATAGGAGTAAATTAGAAAGTTGCTTAAAATTGCATGCTCTATATGAATCAAGAAAGAAAAAATTTGGGTTCAGTGTCCCTTTAAATTTAAAACAGTTGTTTTTGACTAAACCTCAGGCACCTCTACACCTTTGTTTTATTCCTTTTCCATTTCCCTTCGGTCGAATGACTGGGGATTGTAGGAAGGGGAGTGATACTGAACAGCTTTGCTGTGGTGCTCTTTGCCTCCTCCTGCTGGCCAGGAGTGATATTCCCACTAGTAATTGATGACGTTGTGGACTCACCATATCCGTAAATAAATAAATTTATCATGTAAGCATATTTTTTTTTTCTTCTAAAGACAACCTCTGGATATGACACTGAGCATGTGCACTCAACTAATTTGGTCGACCATGGCGAGGCCTTTTCTGAGTGGAACCCGTTTTGTGAAACCGCTGTATGGTGTTGCCCAGCGTGCTGCAGCTAAGTTTCATGGTCTTGGCAATCTTCTTATAGCCTAGGCCATCTTTATGTAGAGCAACAATTCTTTTTTTTTTTCAGATCCTCAGAGAGTTCTTTGTCATGAGGTGCCATGTTGAACATCCAATGACCAGTATGAGAGCATGTGAGAGCGATAACACCAAATTTAACACACCTGCTCCCCATTCACACCTGAGACCTTGTGACACTAACAAGTCACATGACACTGGCTAATTGGGCCCAATTTGGACATTTCCACTTAGGGGTGTACTCACTTTTCTTGCCAACGGTTTAGACATTAATGGCTGTGTGTTGAGTTATTTTGAGGGGACAGCAAATTTACACTGTTATACAAGCTGTACACTCACTACATTGTAGCAAAGTTTTATTTCTTCAGTGTTGTCACATGAAAAGATATAATAAAATATTTACAAAAATGTGAGGGGTGTACTCACTTTTGTGAGATACTGTGTATATATTGTGCGTGTGTGTGTGTATATATATTTGTATATATATTTATATATATATATATGTATATATGTATGTGTGTGTGTATATATATATATATATATATATATATATATATATATATATATATATATATATATATATATATATATATATATATATATATATATATATATATATACGATCACTGGATGTTACCCACGACTGGCAGCCGTAAATCCTGTGATATCCAAGTAGGCCTTGGTCACATGTAAAAAAGACACATCACAAACATGTTTTTTACATGTGACCAAGGCCTACGTGTGAGGCCGAAACATTATGTTTTGATTCATTAAAGGTGATTATACAGATCTGTTCGTGCTGGCTTAAGTGTTGTGGACAACTAAGGATATACACCGGATCCTGATCCCCAGCTCTTTTTTCCTTTGGATAATTAAAGGCCATGCACAGAGTGGTTGCTTTATGCTGATGAGTTCTGATCTCTTTGTACATATATGTGTATGTGTGTGTATGTATGTATATGTATATATAGGAGCAAAAAAGAATGCAGACAACTTCTCCAATATCCAAAACTCGATTTTATTTCTTTTAAAAATCCATGTTGTACACGATCATATGAAGTTCACACTGCATACTTGAAAAACGGCTGCTGCTGACATGTTTCGCCACTCAGGGCGTAATCATAGCTGCAGTTTAAAACTCAATCACCCTATTTAAGTTAATTGAGAATAGTCTATTGGTTAAAAAACCTAATTGATTAAAAAGATATGCTGTAAGGGTATTTAACCCTGTATATGCCTATAAACATTGATGCCCTATCTAGACTTAAGTTATAAAAAGTTAATAACTTTTTTTAAATCGTATAGATAGACATAGCCCTAAGTGTTAAAAACTACTAGGCAGAAGTTTGTTAAATGCAAGTAAAGTAAAAGATACGGTAAACATTGAACAGTATACTCTAGATTTAGAACAATGTATACTAAAAATAACCATAATACCAAAGTACAATACCCTGTTAGATTAACACAAGAACATAGTAAATGACAAGGTTCATTTGCTCCAAAAAACTCTGCTAATAAGTCATCCAATTTTATTTATTTCATCCATTCAACAGACTTATGGATTACATAAATTTTATAAATTTTAGATGAATTAAATAGAAAAAGCAGAAATAAGGTTACAAAGAAGAGCTTAAGGGTTATTTTAGTCCTATTGTATATAGAAACTTGTGATTATGAATAAAAACTTGTGATTATGAATAGAAATGGGTGTATAGATTCATAAATAAGATGTTAGATTATGGATACATGTGCAATTCGTGCACTTAATCAAGAGATCCTGTGCTGCAGGAGAGGGAGATGTAAGGAATGACCACTTATTTCCAAAAAATTATCAGGTCGTATTCTGAATTCAGCCCCAAGGGTACTCTAGTTTGAAGCTTAAAAATCCAATACATCTCCCTCTTCTGCAGCAAACGATCCCGATCGTTTGCCCTCGTGGTGGGCATAACACCCTTTCTATTGCCTGCCATCTTAAGCTACTGATGTCTTTGTTATGACAACGCGCAAAGTGTTTAACAAGTGGTGTACTTGCTTCACCTGCTTGAATTGTGGATAGATGGTTACGAATGCGAACCTTTACCTCATTGGTAGTTAAACCTACATATTGTAGGTGACAAAGTATACAGGTAAGAAGATACACCACATAGGTTGAGGTGCACTTCATACAGCTGTTAATTGGAAACGTGTCACCCGTAACCTCTGATTTGAAGATGTTAGACACTATGATATACTCACAGACTCGACATTTCTGCCTACATTTGAATAGGCCTTTATGTATTAGCCAAGAACTGGTCAGTCTATTGGTATCAGGTAGTGATGATGGTGACAAAACGTTTGCCAAAGTTTTGGCTCTCCGGTACGAACACCTAAGGCCAGTTCTGACACAGTCCTCAAGTTTGTCATCCGCTGAAAGGAAATTGAAATGTTTCTTAACAATCTTACATATTTCAGTGTACTGTGTACTGAAATCTGTTACAAAAGTAACACCATGATGTGTATCAGAAACTGTTTTTCTAGGGGGTCCCTGTATAAGGGTATCTCTGTCAAGTTTTGAGACCTGTTCCCTAGCCTTGAGGACAACTTGACTTGAATAGCCACGCTTTTTCAGCCGGTTACCTAGTTCAAGTGATTGTTCACAGAAGGTATCATTGCGGGTACAATTTCTCCTAACCCTGACAAACTGTCCCTTTGCTACTGCAAACGGTACATGTCGAGGGTGGCAACTGCTAGCGTGTAACAGTGGATTACCTGCTGTCGGTTTCCGATAGATACTGCAGATAATTTTTCCTTGTTTAGTGCCTTCCAAAGTTATATCCAAAAAATTGATGGTGTTATCACTTAAAACAGAGGTGAATTGTATACCAACTGTGTTGGTGTTTAAGGCATCAACAAATTCTGAGAATGCTGCGCTCCCACCCTCCCAGATGAGGAGAAGATCATCAATATAGCGTCCATAATAATGGATCTGATGTCTATGGGAGTTCCTATCACCATAGATGTGGGACAGCTCCCACCAACCCATAAATAGGTTGGCATAGGAGGGGGCAAACTTTGCCCCCATAGCTGTCCCACACCCATGAAGATAAAACTCCCCCTCAAATTTGAAGTAATTGTGGGTAAGCAGGAAGCACAGCACTCTCAGAATGTAATCTTGAAAGTTCGAATTGAACTCAGAGTAATTCCTAAGGAAGAAAGAAATTGCTTGTAAGCCTTCCTCATGGGGGATGGAGGAATACAAAGCAACCACATCAATTGTGGCCCATCTGAAAGTACCAAAGTTCCATTCCTTTGATTCAAGTATCTTTATGACATCTTTCGTGTCACCAAGATAGCTGTTTAGGGACTGTACAAATGGTTGGAGGATTCCATCCATTGGGATACATGTTCAGTTAATGAGCCAATCCCACTCACAATGGGGCGTCCCTTTACTTCAGTGAGGGACTTGTGTATTTTAGGAAGATGGTGGAAGATGGGCACTACTGGGTGATCAACACATAGATAGTCAAAGGTGTCAGAATCAAAGTGCCAATCCTCCAAGCCATCGTCCAAAATGCTCCATAGTTCTCGTTTGTATAGAGAAGTGGGGTCAGCAGGCAAGGGGGTATAATTGTCTGGGTTCCTTAATTGGCGAAAAGCTTCTTGTACATAGGTGTCTCTATCAAGAACCACAATCGAACCTCCCTTGTCTGCTGAGGGCACGACAATGTCTTTGTTACTCTTAAGCTCATCAAGGGCCAACTGTTGTTTCTTAGTAAGATTAGATGGTATCTTATTATCAACAGCTTTCAAAGCTAATAGGTCACGTTCGACCCTCTTGAAAAAAGTTTCAAGTACTTGGCCCCTAATATGAATAGGGTAGAAGTTGGAAGGGTTCTTGAAAGTGCCATGGGAATTAATGTTATCATGCTTAGTGTTCAAGTCGCCCTCTCGCATTAGTTGTTCTAAAGTGAGGGTATCACATATATCATTGAATTTTTGTGTATGTTGCATGTGTTCCCTTTCAAATGATGTTGCTAGTTGAGGGGTATCACCCCTTGCAACAGGTAAATCACTTTCACCACAATAACATTTCTTTAGAGTGATGTTTCTAATTAATTTATTAACATCCAATAATGTTTTGAAAATATCAAAATTGTTAGCAGGGGAGAAATTCAAACCCAAGCTCAATACAGACAATTGTGCTGATGTAAGTACATAACTGGATAGGTTAACAACATTATCAATTACTTGTATTTGTGTTGTCCCCTGTTCCCTCTGTTGCCTCAGTTGCCCCTCAACTGGTAGCGATCCTGGCCCTGTGTTCCTAGTCCTATCCCTGTTTTCTGAGGAGGAAGACAAAAAACCTGAGCCAAATTTAATTGATCCTCATGAGAGGCATTAGTGCCTTGTATCTGTGTACTTACAGTATCACTGACATAAATGTATTTGGAATTGGCAGAGGTGGAGCCCTGGTTAAAGGCTTTAGGTTTAACCACCTGTCCCTGTAGTGTGTCCTGCAACTTAGGTTGTGTTTGTGTAAATATAGTTGTAGGTTTAAGGATACCCTTAAGGGGTTCCTCACCACCTGAAGCCCCATTATCCTCTCCAGATTCGAATTCACTATCAGAATAGGTAACTGTTTTCTGATTGGGATTTAGATTCTGTTCACCTTTATGTGTGTTTCTATTACTTGATGTCTGGTTATGTCGCCCATTTCTAGATCTGCTTCTTCCACGTCTGTTATTAGACCTATCAGAACGTTTCCAGATATATACACAATTATTAGTGTAATCTGATTGATCTCTGATAAACTTGGTGTGTTTGATTTCTAATACATTTTGTTTTGCTTCAGCTACACCACTTTTCAGTATTAAATCAAATCTTGGAAAATTGATATCAGTAAGCCTATTATTCATTTCAGCTTGTGTGTGTTTGTATATATGTATGTATGTATATATATATGTGTGTGCGTGTATATATGTATATATATTATATATGTATATTATATATGTAATATCATAGGGAGTTTATGGGTCCTAGATTTTTAACAAATTTGTTGAGCCCTGTGTTACTACTAAGGTTATGTTTAGCTACCTAGTGGAGATAATGGTAAAGTAGGTCTTGAAAGAATACAGATACCTTAAAGATATTCCCTGGTACCCAGAACCTGCCTTATACCTTGCCATTCTAACTGATGAAAGGGGTGGGGATCACGGTTGCACCTGTACCATGACAAAGCCCTGCATTACTTCTGTACTGCTGCTGCATCTCTAACCCAGACAGATACGTAGTAGCTAAACTCTATTCTTTTCTCTCTCACATATCTTCAACTCTTCCTGTGTAATACTGGCAGGTTCAGCAAACAGCATGCAGATGACTGGTTTTACTGGACTACAAAGTGTTAAAGGCAGTAAAGAGGTTAAATCACTGATGTGTGTGTTATAAGAAATCAAGGGGATAAATCACAATTGTAATTAATGTAGAATAGATTTAACACATTCATTGCCTGGAAGCATTATGGGCAATTAGTTGTTTTATCAGTGATATCTGTGTTCCATACATCAAGAGGTTAAAACGTAGCTATAGTTCTGTTAACTGGCTCCTAAATTAACAAGTTAATAGGTTATTGTCAGGATGTGTGTATTATTCTATATATCCACAAGATGGCACCAACATCGGTCTCTCTTTTTCACATACACATCTCTGATTCTGAATATTACAATTAGCTCAGAAAGAAAACAGAAAACTCTGTGTTGCTGTTTTCTATTCTTTCCTAATTTCTATGCTGTATTTGTCGCCAGATTTTCTACTCTACCTGCATATACAAAAAAAAAACTTCACTCTTTAAATAATTGTGCCTCTGATTGAGAGTCTTGACCTTTTCTCATATACTTATACATCCCGGTGCTTCAAAGTGTTGTTCAGACATTTGTGGGTTGGTAGCAAAGAAACGTTGTTTATGAATAGAGTAATGTGGTGCCTTGAAGTCTCTGGTCCGTCTTCCCTCTCTGCATTTAGCAGGGAGCACAATACAAAACAGCCGCATGTAAAATAGTGATAGCAAAGAGCAATTTTACCAAGGTAGAGGTTTCCGGACTTGTATTTATAAAACCTGTCTTGGAACAGTGTCTAACAGCATAGTATATAAAAGAGAGGAATTTAGAGACCATTGAAAGGATTTGGGAGTGGTCTGTTCACATGGTGGGTTTTGTAACAGAATGTGATATGATATATGGGAAGACAATGCCAACCAGTTCTTTGCAAAATAATCAAGTAACAAGGAGATTCATTAAAAAAAAAAAAAAAAAAGCTGAGATTCAAGAACGCTTAGGTTAGTAGACCTGTGAGACTAACAATATGTGAGTTACAGTTGTACATACAGTAATCTGGGTGATATTATACTATTAGTACCTTTAGGTGTGTGTGTGCATACATTATCTTCAATAAGATAAGTCTCCTCAATTCTATAGGACCGCAATTACTGGCAATATCTAAATCCCACCACTTCTTTTCTAATCATATTCTTCCTCCTCTCTATCTCCCTAGAGAGGTGCTCCAGATCAATAATCAAAAACCACAATGTCATTTCCTCTGTTAAGTGTTCCTGTGTTACTCTACTGCCGAAATACAATTGGGATCTCAGGGGAACTGGAAAGAAGATGATAAATATCAGTTTCCTTTTTTTTTGTAGTATCCTAAGTCTATATCTAAGGTAACTGTATATTTATCATCACTACCAATGACATAAAACTCCTAGTAGATCCCTTGTAGCATCTAAAAGCTGTTACAGATGTTAAATTATCAGGGAAAGACTGGCTAAACTGGTCCTTAGTAAGTGTGGAATGGAGTTAACAAAATTGGAAACCACATGGATGCATTTCAGTTTTGCTTCTAATAAAAGCTATAGCTGTTTCAAAAGTGTATTTAAGTATGCACCGTGCACCAGCATTTTAACACAGCACTTGCTCAGAGAGCCTAATGTGCTTGTACCATCTGGTAATCACTTAATTTATTAATTGCTGACATAATACAAGCCCCATTGGTGCTCTGAACAACTGTAGTATTTAAAATGCTGGTGCACGGAGCATTATTATTATTATCGGTTATTTGTAGAGCGCCAACAGATTCCGCAGTGCTAATATCTAGCTATGCTTCACATGCATGTGCAGAGAAAAATGTTAACACTAAAACAGTGATACCTTTTACTAGAAGTATTTTTGCCAATATATGTATATTGCAAGTATGTTTCTATTCAAAGATGTAATTTATCCATGTGCATTTAATTTTTTTACCGGAATGTCCCTTTAATACTTTTTATATTACATTCATGGTTGGTTATATATTTAACTTAAAGGATTACTAACTTTATTTTTTTTTGCTTCCAAACAGACCACAAATTTGATATCCTATACATAAATCCAATCTAATTTACCTTCTTTTATACTCCAACGATGC